>NC_140128.1:51781870-52029370 GCF_964035555.1 Netta rufina
CCTGATACTGAAAGAGTTATATTGGCTTTTATAGGATTTTTAGTGCAGGCTTCTTCATCTGTCCTAGATTTGATTGCTACTCGATCAGCTGGGATTTTTTTTGTTTGTTTGTTTTGTTTCTTACCTATTCTCTTTTTATATAAAAAAAAAAAACAAAAAACAAACAAAAAAACATTCTGATTTATCTAAAAGCACATCAAAACATATTTACTGATCATACTGAGTGACAAATTCCTTCAGATATGAGGGGAAAAGGAGGGGGGGGGGGTGTTAGAGAAGAGAGACAAATAAAGAAAACTTGAACCAAGCCCATTTGACTTCTCCTTTTGTACAGTGCATATAATGACTGAACTTTTGACTTTAAAGGTTTTTTTTTTTTTTTTTTTTTTTTTTCCTCTGGTGTAGTACTGTGGAAAAAGAAAGAAAGAAAGAAAGAAAGAAAAAATCCCCTTGGTGCAAAGACCAGTCTAAGGCAATACCTGGTAAGTGGAAATTTTTTGGGTTGTTGTTGTTTACTCAAAGCAGATAAAACACCCACCTTAAACCCGCCCTCTATTCAGTTCAGCAGCACCTCCATACTCCAATAAACCGTTTTCATTCCATCTGGCGTGCGTTTGCTCTGAAGACATTTTCCTGTCAATCTCTCCTGCCACATTAAAAATCTGTCATTACTATTGCATTGCCGCCTGGCTCCTGAGATTTGTCTGACTGCTTTATTGCTCCTCTCATTTTTTTTTTTCTGCTACAGCCGAGAAGCAGAAATAAAGGTTTGTTGTTGAAACATGGCCGCAAGGAAAGTAGGAGGCACACATCTGTCAAGGTATTACCTTTCTTCAACCAGGGATTAAGGTGTTTTACTGCTCTCGCTACTGAGCAGTCACACTGAATAAATTTTCTCAGTAGAACATAAAAATGAACTCATACATTTTGAACTGGGTTTCATTCTTTCAAGCCAACCCATATAATTATGCAATGGCATCAGCATTCGGGGGAAAAAGGAAAGTTAGAAAGGTTTGTGTGCTCCCCCCACTCATACACGTACACTGCACCACCCTTCACATTTACATTATTTAAATGCTTATTAGGAGGGCAAGACAGAGGACATCAGTATTGGAGAGAGAAATGTTTTCTTTACTCTTCTTTGCTAGAGCCCTTGCAAGGTCAGATAAGGTACAAGGCTTTACCTTATGTTTTGTCTCTGTGTTCAAAATATATGCCTGGCTGTGTATATTCACTGCCAATTCACAACCAAGTAAATCAACAAAATTGTGATTCCTGAAACATTTTCTTTCTAAAGAAACAGGAAATAACATTATCTCCCATGTACCCTTGTCTTTTCCTCAGTGGATATTAACTTTACAATCTCAATTGTGCAAATGGAGACAACATAAAAATTAAACATAATCAGTGCAAATGCTTGTTACACCAAGATAGAGCATGCCAGCCTGTTCTTCTCCACAGTCCGGCTGGACACTCCTGCATCATCATCATCTCACTTCAGGTATATAAAGTCAGATGGATAAAACAAAATGGTTTATCTTACAAAATAAATATTAGGCATGTGTAAATGAAGGACTGGGCTAAATATGTCTTTGAAGAGAGAAAATATAAGATTCTTTATGATTTCTTTCTGAATTTAAAAAAATGCAGCTTCTAAATCTGAGAACACCTATCTTCAGTGTAGAAACCACAAACCGCTCCAAACTTTGAGGAAAAAGTATTTAAAAAGTACTACATAAAGTCAGAATTCACGTCTCAATCTGAATAAGGGCATCTGCTCCATGCCTCCAGGGAACTCTGCAGTGTGTCCCTACCATCGGTTTGACTTGCTTTGTTTTGCCCTAGGGTCTCCATCTCTTACATGCCCACGCTGCATCCTCTCAGGATCCCCTTTGGAGTGAGACAAATACCTCCCACCAGAAATGCTAACTTGTGACATTGCTGACTGACATATTTATTTAGCAGTGAGGTAACTCAGTTCAACAGAGAAATGCTAGGACCTGCAGTTCTACTGGAAAACTGCTGCTTGAACAAGAGCAAATGAGCTATCCAGCAGGTCAGCAGATAATCTGTCACTCACTTATTCTTCATGGTGTCCCAAGAAGGTCATAAATCACCAGGATATTGTTTCAGTACTGTATTTCCCCATCCTTTGCTTTCTACTGGATGCTGGCTTCTTTCCACCCATTTCAACCCAGGGAAGACAAGAGGAAAAGCAAACTTTGTGTAAACTTTAAATCCTCTCCCCATTCGTGCCTCCTTCACAGAGCTAAGTTACATGACTGAATTTACAGCTTTGTTATGCCAGTGCAGCACCCGGGAACATGGTGGGTTGGAGCAGGAGGCAAAGCTCCACCCCAAACTATTTCCAGGTTTTAATTCTTTAGGGAAAGGGACTATCTTCTTATTCTGTGTTAGCATAACACCTCATACAATGGGGAACTTATGGTTGTCACATTGTGCTTCAGTGCAAATGATAAACACTAATGTGCTTGTAGAAATACGGTTCCTTCAGGTACCCTTTTATGACACCACCCAATATGCCCCTCTGGCTTAGATCATATTTGCAAGTAGTTGGCCCATAGGAGTAAATATGTAGAGTGAAATAATTGGTGTTGAGGAACACATGCTCTTACTGCAGGTCTTTTAGGGGGTACTACTACAAACTATCAGGTGGAGCATAGGTGTGCATTCTGAGCACAACTTCTGCCTTAATTTTATCTGAAAGAAGCCCAATTTGTGCTCCCTGATCCTGCTCTGCAATGCAAGCCACAGTGCTCTCAAAACACTGGTGTAAACGCAGCTGGGGCCTTCTCTGGCAGACCTTGTGTTTGCCAGATCCTGACTGTGACTGATACTCCTTCATGTGCCTCCAGGACAGAGTACTGTCTGCAGGTACAGAGAAAGAGTGCATTAACCTGCTACATCAGGTGAATTCTGCATAGCATATTTGTTTGAAGAGAAAATGTTTCCAGATATCAATCAAAAAGAGAGGTACAGACAGAAAGGGAAACATTTATTTATTTATTTATTTATTTACACAAAAGTACTGTCAATAACTTTGTCTACATACAACCCTCAGAGAACTGGAAGCCTGTTGCACTCTTACACTTGACTGTAAATTCAGATTATTTGCAGAGTTATGTTTTTGTTGTTGTTGTGGTGGTGGTCTTTCAAGTTGAAGTTTCCATTTTTTCCTCCAGAAATGAGTTTGCTGGGGATAGCCCTTTACTTACTGACTCCTCCTCTCCCAGGGTGCATAGTTCAGAGTTAAAAATGCTGTCAGTGACTGTAGCTTCATTTGCAATGCCTGTTTGAAGTAGACTACTGCTTTATACCTTTGGGTGTGTTCAAATTACATATCAGGATCTAGATCAAAGCTGGCAAATGGCCTCTTGCCAATATATTTTTAAAAAGCTGTTCATAATTGTCAAAGACAACTATAAGGGGCCAAATTTTCAGAAAACATAAAACATTTGGGGAACCTCAGAGTTGTTATTTTCTTAAACAAATAGCTACACATTTTTTTATTTTTTTTTATTTAAACAAGAATACAAATGAAAATAGCTGAAAGTAAAGGGATCTCCAGGCCTCATTAATCTCAGACCTCATTAAACTGGCCACTGCTTGATTTTAATTACCCAGGAAAAACACAACAATATTTTCCCATGGATGAGGAACCTTCACATCCAATCAAAACATCCTGAAGCTTGAGTATGAATATGCATATTTAATATGCATATCTTCAGGTCCACACAGAAGAATCTGGTTAATGTGTATCTGGGATAAGGATTTGGGCAGTACAGTTTCATCTGGTTCTTGGGGTTGTCTGTCTAAACATAGCTGCATCGCTTTCAATCAGGCAGTGGGTTATCAAAGCTTTGCATGGAGTCCCAAGGGAATAAACCCACCGCAAGTGTTATCTTCACTCTGAGAACTGACTCCAGAAACACAGGACTTTAATGAGTCAACGAATTGCACTGCCCACAACTCATTGACACTTCCTCCCAAAAAAAAAAATAATAAAAAAAAGCCAATTAGCATAATGCTTGTCCCTGAATACAGCAGGGTAGACAGAAGGGCAGTAGCAAAAGAAAAAAATCTCACTGATCCACATATGAGATAGCTATTTTCTATTGTGGGCCTCTTATATGAGCATAGATTCCCTTTGTAGGATCTACGCACTTTTACTCCCGATCTGTAGAACCTGGGAGGACAGCATATCCTCTGATTGTGTCCTCTCAGGAGCTGTCGTCACGTGCCCAGGAGCAGGAGCTGTAGTCCAGGCACAGCAACTTGTACTTGCGAAAGTCATGTGGGAATGCTCCTAATAATGTCACTGCCCACATTCGTACAGTCTTATTCACATGTTGAAGCACCTTCTCTGTCACTTCAACTCTTAACTGCCATGGAAGAAGTACCATTAATGATAGGTGCAGAGAGCTACAGACAGCTTACTCCCAGGTCTGCTTGCTCCTGCAGAGTGTAAACCCGGTGTATGTCTTATCTTTTGTGTCTCCTTTTGCTCCTCCACCCCCATATTGCTTCTAGGCTGGGAACAACATCCAAGAAGGAAAATCTTTCCCCTTGTGAAGAATTTGCAGAGCTGCTAAACAAGGCTCAGTACTGCACCTCAGAAAGTTACTGCAAACTACTTTGTAAGCAAGGTGGCAGGCATCTAACAGCACCTTCCAAGGGAAGCTGCATATGACCTTTTTCCCCAGCATCAATCAAAAGTGATACTGACATTTTTTATTGATCAAAAACTATGGGTTTGGGCTTCTGAAAGAATTCCAATTCAAATTGTATGATTTTCATCGTATCATTTTTCCCCCTCAGTTTCACTCACAACATCCAGACAAGTACTGTCTTCCTGACAAGTCATGTTGGTTTACAAATTAAAACCAACAAAAAACTAAAATTGCTCCAAACTTACTGGATGCAATAGGTAACCAGGTGGTGTTGGGAAGGCCAGAGGTGTAGTCTTTTGTTAAACCTTTTCTGCACTCATCCTGTGCCACTGACAATAGCTAGTCCAACCCCCTCCAACAGAACATGCTGCACATAGCTTTCAGAATGTGTTTCTTTCTGCAAGCCACTGAGTACTTTTAAACCCGGAGGAGCATGCGGCTGTTTGAGCCTCTTGTGGGATGCTTTCACTGTCTTCTACAGGTAGGCCCTATCCTCCAATCTGCTCAAACATTTATGGATTACCACACAGGGTCTGCAAGGATAGATTTGTTTCCTCTTCAGAAAACACATGTAAAGTGCAAAAGCCCTACTGGCTACTCTGATCTCTGTAACTGCATGTGGCAATAGCAACAAGTTCTAGTATGAAGGATAAGAGCTCTTAGCCCAGAACACAGTGGTGGGGTGACTGCCCTTGTATCTCAGCTCAGGCTGAAATTATCCTGGAAACCCTGAGGTCAGCTTACCCAGGGAAATGAGCCCAACACCATGACATTTCCCTTTAGAGGGTGACTGTAGCATCTCAAGAGGCACCGGGGCTTGGTGGATGTTTATCTATACTCTGTGATGCTGTGTCCTGCAGGGCATATTAAAGTCCATGAAATAATGATGAAGCAGAGAGGTAATTAAGAGCCACAGTGACATTGATCTGCTGAAATTTCAGAGGGAGCTCAGGGCACACAGGGAGGTTATCCGTCTTACCTCACGCAGGGCCAGCTTGATTGGCCTACTGTGTATTGCAGATGGCAAGGCTCCTCACCTGTGGCCAGGAGGGCTCCCAGTGCAGCAGCCCTACTGGCTTCACATCTCTGCAAAACAGGAGGATGGGGAGAAAGTGGTCACAGCTGCCAGTCTGTCCTTATAGAGCAGAACAGAAATCATTTAAAGGTACAGATCTGCTTTCTACTTCTTGTTCTTTTATCTGGAAATGGTAAAATCTGTATTTTTACAGAAATACAGTTTCCTCTATAAAGAACTATTAGGTTTTTGGATCAGTTTGCTGTATGAATTTGGTCATCATTTAGCATTAATTCACAAGTAATTTTCTTGGTTAATCCATTTTGTATTGGTTTACTTTCTTCTTCATTCAAAAACTCCAGGGCATGCTCCACATCCACCTCCAACTCTACATGGTTTTTCATTTCATTTTCTAGTCCACTGAAACTAAATTAAAGTTAACTTGAGGTCGATGACTTTCCCTCAGATAACAGGCTCTCCTTCAGTTTTGACTGAGTATTGGGATCATTTCTCAACCTGTAGCTTAAAGATTATGGGTTTCAAGCTACTCCAGAAGTTGCCTTTATGTCAAAGAAGTGAGAAGTATGGAGCTCGCTAAATTAACAGTGATGACATAGCTTTCTCTGGTAGTCGGCATATTCTGTACCTCATTATGTAATCACAGATTTTTACATTCTTTTTATAAATCCCAGCCTATTTTTTATTCTTTGCTTCCTCCCACTTCATTTGCTACTGACGGCTGCTGCTAATGTTTCCTTACCTCTCTCAGAAAGGAAGTAGGTTATGAACAACAAGAAGAACCCTATCAGATTAAGGCAAACATGTGGGCCCTACTGAGAAATGATGCATCTTACAATAGTACAAGAAAAACAACTTACTTTGAAGCCTAAATTGCTAAATATATCCAGAGACTTCTGTGAGCAGAAAGCAGCTGTCTTCTGCTTGTTTTCAGTTGTTAGACTCCTGATGTCCCAAATAACGCACAGTCTCATAAAGGGTCAAAATTGATGCAATCAGGATAATGAAATCACTCTGACAAGGCTGCAGTTTATACTCAGTTTATAAATAGGAGTCTGCTGTCTCAGGTTAAGATATTGTGAAGTTCCACTGAATCGTTAAGCTATTCAGAGCATTGTGCTGCTACTGAAGTAGGAAAATATAATGTCCTAAAAATATCCTCATATAAATGTGTTAGAAATAGAAGGATGGGAAATCCAGAAAAAAAAAAAAAAAAGAAAAAAAAAAGTTAAAAAAAAAGTGCTAGAGATACCACAGGAAAATGATAAAACTTGGTCCTATTTAGTTTTTAGCTTTACAAGGAATTATTATCTTTAAAAATAAAGTGAACCAGAGCTGTGACTACCATGGGTTTCAACTATGTTAGGGTGATTTTTACAAATCAAAGATTTTGTGGTCTCTACTTTAAAAGAGGTGAGAACATCTCTTTTGCAAATCTACTTATTCCTCTAAGGATAAAAGAAAAGATTCCTTGTATTTTCTGATCTGGACAGCAGATTAATACAGAATTTTGATTTTGGACTGAAACTAATTCTGCTGGCTTCTCTGTACATATAGAATTATCTGTCTTCGTGGGCCTGTTTGTATACATCTAACCAAGCTGTCTTTTTCCGTGTCACCATTTTCAACCCAGAGAACATCTAATTTTTCTCAAATCTGCACATATTATTCAACTCTGAATGATTTCCCAACCCCCAGCACAGTTGCCTAGAAGACTATTAATTTTGTACATCTCTCTCCCCTACAATGAAAGTAGAAGTATTCCCATTGCTACCTGGTATCAGGTTAAAAAGCTGATGTAACATCACAACTCATCAAAGAAGAAATTTGTTAAATACTTGACTGAATAATTATCTGTGCTGATATTACGTTGAGCAGACTTTGGGAGTCTCCTAGTCTGAAAAAGTTTGATACCAGAACTAAATCCTGTGCAATGTTATTCTACTTTGAGTATGTTCGTCAAGAGGCAGATTCCAAAATTTGTGTGTGCTTATTTATTTATTTATTTACTTATTTATTTATTTTTATTTTTATCTGAATTGGAAGTTGAATATCTTGATAGGCTAAATATTTTTACTTTGTGTGTGCAGAGAAATGTAGCATTTTTTGTCTTTCCATCCTTTTATATTAACTTATGTTTATCATAAGTTACATGAATCAGATGCAGACCTGAGGTACCTAAATATACATGTAATTTCAAGTTTTTCCAGTACCACACTCACTCCCATAGGTTAGGATGTGAACCCCATTCACATGTTATGTCCATTATTGCCAGCCTTCAAAATTAAAAAGTCCAGAATCAGCTCCCGAGGGAATGTGAGACCGGTGTAGAAATCACAGTATTTCAAAAAAGCATCTTAAATATTACCTTTTAAAAATAAATTATAATAATAAAGAATCTCAACCTTCCACTGTTCTGTTTTTCAAACTGTTGTTGGCAAACTGGATGAGAAATGCTCATATTATTAAAATAAAATAGAGGAATTATGTATTTATTTATTTTTTAATCCTACAGGTATTAATAACAACATAAAAGATGGCATGACTCCTGATGAAACCTGGAAAATTGACTATACTGCCTATATAGCTATCCTCAGTGGAAAGACTTGCAGCATTGACTTCTGCTATGTGTCAATGTTTATTGCTTCTTAGAGCAGAGTAGCCTGGAATTAGGGACCTGGTTTTTAATTAACAGTCAAGCTCAATATTTTGGGTGGTTTTAGGTGCTGTGCTGTGTCAATGTTTTTCTATAGAGCTGGCTAAGGTATGCTGAAGGTGCAGATTTCTTTCAGTGCAATTAGCCTTCTGCTTTCTTTTTGCTGAAACACCCAGACTCTTCCACTGGCAGTGTACACCATGTGTTCACAGCTGGTAAGTGAGGACTTCTCTGAAAATTTTGTTAATCAGTTCACAGAGGGAACAGATTTTTGCATGGCCACTAAAATACATATTTACATGAGCATATTCATCTCTCAGTAGCCTAAAAAAGATTTTTCCAAAGTTAGCATAAACATTCAATTCCCATGGGACGTGTTATGTTACCTGCAAAATAACTTTTGAAATTAGAGTCTGCTCTGTAAAGTATTATATGTGTGGGTTTTTTTTGCTGCCCTTAGAAGGAATTAAAGAATATACTATGAGGGCCAAATCTGATTGTGCTGCACAAAAAGAAGCAGAAAACTCAGTTATCTAGGGATGAGAGGCAACTACAACCTTAGCTCAAGTGCTACTAGTACACGAAGACATAAATTGCCTCCAAAAGGACTGGTAAAAGACTGGTAAAAATCAAGGTTTCACCTTTGCAACACCTCTTTCTCTCAGGAGGATTCTCTCAAAGTACCGGATTTTCTTGCTGAGTCAGCCCAAGTGCCTCTGGCAATGGCCTCTGGAGAGAAACACCTCAACATATCCTTTGAATGAAAGCTCCAGCTGCAGAAGTCAGATCTTTCACATATAATTTTCTGATATACTAACCAGGCTTCATATCAATTCTAGAGTCCCATGATACCTTATGGCTTATATTTTATCTGTCACGCTAGTTATAAATCAAGAAACAGAAAACTGTTTATAGATTTTTGCTAAATCAAATAAATTAACTAAAAATGTAGTAAAATATAAATTTTGATAGTGATTGTTCATGAATTTAGAGTAAACACCAGAAATCAGGAGATCTTAGCCCTGCTCTCTCATAGACTGATGTTTCAGGCCATGGGTAATCACTGTATTTCTCTTTGATTTAGAAAGTCCCCACCTGTAAAATATTTGCAGAAGTTCCAAAGAGATATTAGATTCATGATAATTCTGAGGTATTACAGAAATAATTGTAGTTATTGCCAATATTATTGTTATTATTTTAACTTTTATTATTATTATTAATTATAATTATTATTTATTAAAAGTTATTATTTTTAGGTTTAACTTAGCCTCATTGACAATGCACTGAGAAATGCACGGCTTTACGTTGTCACAAAGCTTTATGTTGTCACGAGTTTGCTGTCTAGCCAGGCTGGAAAGTAAAAAATAGGAAAAAAAGGAAAGGAATTATTACACACACAGGGAACTGCATAAAGTTATACAAATGCCATGCAATAGCACCAGTAATGTGTGAAAGATCCATGGACTGGGCATAATCAACTTGAAGTCCCAGTCCAGAGCTTCAGCCTCCATTTCATTAAGAAACAACTTTCCCACAATTTGGGCTCTTAACCATCACCCTTCTGACAGAAATGCATAATATCTCATTGGCAAGTGTCATGCGTTTAACAACTTAATTGACTGCAGGGAGGAAATTGTGTTTACTGTATGGACAAGGCCAAGTTCCCCTGCTGCACACTGAGTCTCTACTGCCCAAAGGAATTCTCTGCTCATCCCATACTACCTCTGTGTTAACCTGTCCCACTGTCCTCCCCACAGGGCATTGACAGGAATCTGAGCTTTCCCTCATGAAATCATCAAGCCCAGTTCTTAACTGACCTGAGAAACCAGTCTGAACTACTTCTGTCTTCATCCTACAAATCAGTCAGTGTGGTTAAGGGAACACCCCTGCCCTCCCCTTTCTCCCTTTTTTCCTCCCTTTTCCTCCCCCCCCCCCACCTCAAACATGGATGAAGGACTGAGAAAGAGGTGAACCCATATCTTTAGGGTAATCTGTATTTCACACAGAGCAGTGTTGTGTTTGGTACAATCTCTTAGGTGTACAAGAAATTATGCCAATGGAAACCAATGTCTATCAATATGCTCTGATCCTGGCTGTGGTGAGGTGCAGAGAGAAAGTAAACAGGAGGTCAAAGACACACAGATGCGAAATGAACCTGTGTATTTCTCATGGGAAAAAGTGTTTCAGTCATCCAGGCAGAAGCCTAGCCCGTGGAAAACAAAAATAAATGTAAAACCAGATGTGTTCTTTCCAGCTGTTATGCCAAAAAAATAAAACAATAATAATAATAATAATTAAAAAGGACAGATGTATAAAATAAGCATATTTTTTATCACATCTTTTCTCACAAATTACTTACTACATTCAAGTTTCTGTGATTCTGTAATTCTGTGAAGTTTCTTATGAGGAACCATTTTTAATATTAATATTTAACAGTCATACACTTCCCCAAAAAGTATTTCCTGGTAAACTGAAGCCGTTGTTATGTAAAACTCCCACACAGTTTGTTTTAAAAATATCTTTAAATACTATTAAAGAACAATCATTATGTAGGTTTATATCTTATGAGTAGGAAGCAGAAATCCTCAATGAATCATATGATTCCTACAACTGTAATGACACCGTGATCAACTACCCTAATATCAAAAAGTTTATGCCCACTGTATATCTGTTTTGAAGACAGTTTCCTGCCTTGAATTCTACATAATAGGTATGTTGTAGCAAGTGTAATATGCTATTTAATTTTCATCCACTGTCAATAGCCAGGCATACATGTTCTGGTGTATCAGTTTTCCTTTAGCTGCTGCTGCTTGCTGCTCCCTGGCCAAGCAAATAAAGTGACTGGGAATTCAAGGATCAATTTCAGAAAAAATGTTGACAGATATACAGAACTAGATATTTTAACTATTTTATTGTCATCCACTATGTTTTTGTTCTGGTTAAAAGCAATGAAAGTATTTTCAGTTGGGTAGTGTTTTGCAGAGGGAAGTGACAATAGGACATTTCTGAGGAAAGAGAAAGATTGCCAGTGATATGGATAAAACGCCATGGAGATCAATATTTAATCTATAATTATGGGTGTACAGTATGTACTGTGCATTTTTTATATTTAACTTGGCTTTTACCATGGCTCAGTAGGAGGGGAACAGATACTGAGAGCCTCGGATAGCAACCATAAGAAGCACATTTAAATACACATATTTCCAGGAGACCTGTGAGTATGAGAAGGAAAGGACTGTAGTCTCTCTAATCTTTTTTCATGTTGGAAAGGCTGAGAGCTTTACCTGAGAGACTTAATTTCAGATAAAAAACTTGTAAAAATAACTTCCAAAGTTTATACTGCATACTATTATGACACATATTAAAAATACATGTTTGTGTCACCCTATACTTGACTAAAGAAACAATGAGCAATTCACTTTTCACAATGGAAATACTGATCTTATAAAGAGTTATAAATAAATACAAAGTCAAACTTGTGTATGGGAAAGCCCCCATCCTCTTTGTTGGTTTCAGTCAGGAAATGTGCAGGTAGTACTGACTCTAATTCTGCTCAAACAGTGCTAGAAGATATTACAGTATTCCTGGCAGCTCATATTCATCATAAGTTTAACAATGCTTTGAGTGCATGCATATACACATCTCTGTATATGTGCTCTTATCTGAGCATTTATATGCCACATCCAGGTTTTTCTGAAGGCCTTTGAAGTTGGCTGGCCAGAAAAAATTAGGCACTAGGGGGACAAAAATTATTTTAAGAGTTTAAAAATTATGTTATCAGGTATCATCTGCTTGCTAATGAAGCTTCAAAGTTATTTCCAGGGCAGATTTCTGCAGATTGCTCCAGAGAAAGAATCCAATGGTCTATCTAAAGACCTCATTCCATCATTAATGAGTGCTTAACCCCAGCATATTTGAACTTGGACTACATGACCAGTAGTCAATTTTCACTAACAGTTTTTTTTTTGATCCTGAAAATCTGTAGCCGTGTCATCAGCTCCTTCTTAATTATACCGTATTCTTTACATCTGTCCTGCTAAATAACTCTAATTGAAATAGCACCGGCGTGAATTTTCGTAATGTTCCCCCCAAGACATCCCGAAAGTGACTCACACGAGAAAACAGACTGAAGTCACAGCTGGAAGCACGTCAAGGATCATTTCCATTTTTACATGATTAATTTGAATTTAATATCTTAAATCAAAACCTGATTAATTTAAATAAAATTTTGATGGTGCCCTGCTTCTAATATACATTGCAGTAATTAGATTCAGTTTAATGTGATTTTTTTTACATAATTAAAAAAAAGAGTAAGTCAAGTGTAACAATGCAGAGATGGTTCCATTCTGTCCATATATATACATATACATACACAGACACACACACGAGATTGTGTTGAGACATTGCTCAGGTACAGGAAAGATCACAGCTGGATGGCTGTGTTATAGCTGAGCTTTTGGCCTTTGTAGAATATTCCACTTTTACTTCACTGCAGAATGAATCGATGCTTTAAAAATATATGTACACAAAAGAAGGAAAGCTGTAATCAGCATCAGTACAAAAGTAAAATTATAGCCAATCGAATAACGTAGGTCTACTTAACAGTTTTGCTGTTGTTGTTGTACTTATTTGTTGTTGTTGTTTGTTTTTTAAGAATTAAATATGCATATACTATAAATGAACTTTATAATTAATAATAATTAATGATAATAATAATATTACCTCCCCCGAAAAAAAAATCTGCAATGTAATATTTACTGCAGCTCTTAGGCTGTTGTTGTTCAAGGTACAACAGTTCGTTATAAAATAAATTGTTACTGCATTTTTATAGTTGCTCCTCCTTGTCTCTGATTTTATAAAATGCTCCTGTGCACTATACAAGTAATACAGTAAGTAAACAGCAGTTCATGTGTGTTAGGATCAGATGAAAGCTGTCTGCACTACATACCTGACTGTTTACTGATGCTGGCTCTGATCAATGACTGTGGCTGAACATGGACAGTGCTAGGGAGTAAAACTTTGCAAGCTGTACTGAAGGTAGCAGTCACAGCAATGTTTCAGATGTTACCAGCTTCTTTGCAGGAGAATGAATTACTAACATAAGCTGAGCAGTGGGTTCATCTGCAGCAGTATATGGAGCTTCAGTGAAGGCATGCAACAAAATGATGCAGGTAGGCTGAAATCCTAGGAAAGCCACAGATGGAGTAGATCTATTTTTTATTTATATATTTTTAATGGACTTAGGCTTCTTTTTTCATTCATGTCTGAAGATATATGTAAAATTTATATTTATTTAAGGCTAAAACATTTCATTCATTACTGTAAATTATGAATCTCTTAAGTCAAAAATAAAACAAACAAAACAAAATAAAATGTTATCTTTAAATATGGAAAAGAAAATTAGGTATAACCTTGTCCTAACAGACCAAATGGAGCATCAGATTATGCTTTATTATTTAGGTCTTTCTTCAACAAGAGAGTGAAGCATCATTGTGACCTTTCACCATGGAGTTATCCCAGTAATCCCTTGACCAATTTTAAAACACTGAGCATGTGCTTACCTAGTAGTAAATCACTATTAAATAGCAAAGAATGAAGAAGAGTAAAAAAAACTCCTTTCCTTCCTGGGGCTAACTGCTTGCAGGGAGGTACATGTATGGTTCATTTTTTTGTGAAGGCAAGTAAAACTCATTCAGGTGTATTTGATAGCCTCCAGTTTTCCAAAAGACTTTACATACACTATGTTGTAAATATTGTGTTTTGGCACACAATTAATTTTTTAATTTTAACATTTATTTGAAATATTTCTTTCTTTGTGGGGGAGGATGATCTTTGCTGGTTAACTCAGACATATCAAATGATCAGAACATCATCCTCATCTTAAAAAAAATGCAGAACAAACCAAAGGAAAAAAAAAAAAAAAAAGAAAAAATAAAAATAAACAACAGGGGAAAGGTTCTAGTCATAGAGTTTAGCCAGCAGAGTCAGGTAAAATGCTTTTCAACAGGAATAAGAAAGGTCCATATTAGAAATTGAAGAACTGGCCAACAACAAAGAGAAAGTTAAAAAAAAAAAAAAAAAAAAAAAAAACAGAGAGAAAGCAGGGAAACTGATTTTCAAAGTGATGAATCAGACTCAGTTGTGGAAAAGATGTTATGCATGGTGATTTACAGCAACTATGTCTTGTTTTCAGGCTTTTAATGATCTCTCATTATTGAAATCATCAAAATGACCTGCACATCCTTCACAATTTCATTCTCATGTAGCATCAGACCCTTAAAAAGTACCAGTCACCATCACAGCAAGGTCATGTGTCATCATATTTGGTCTCCTGAAGTTTACCAGCATATTACGTGTGGATTACTGGAAATGTGTAGATGCAAATTAAATATCTTCAGTTTGACCACTCAGTCCTCCAAGAGTGATAGTCCTGTGGATTATGTAGACAGAAGCTGGCAAAGTTGAATATTGATTCTAAGAATGCTTATTTATTATTCATCACAGACAAGTAACAATAATAAAATGCCACTTTTTATCTTACAGCTAAAACTTTTGATGACAATCAACTCTTTTTTTCCTTCTAAATTTAGATTTCTCTTTACATCAACTAAAATGGGGCCCAAAAATAACAGCATAGTTACTATCTGGGAAGGTACTTTACTGCTTATATTCTTATTTTGAAGTTGAAGTCAAAACAAAATTAATCGGGAAGGGTTATCTATAATGAATCACCATTCATTTCAGAAAAAAAAAAATCTTTGTCAGCAGCAGAAGAAAAGTACTTTCAAGCAGTTACATTAGACTATAGACTCCAAGGAGAAGATTACAGATCTTCCATATTCAGCAACTTGAATCAAAACTCTTAGGAAATAGTCTAACTTTTATTATTATTATTATTATTATTATTATTATTAATTTTACAAGGCAGCAGAGATTGCTTTTTGTATAGGCTATGATTTAGATGGCTAATTGAAAGTAAGCAGTGGTGAGCTGCTTTCTTGGTAAAATATTACCAAGACAATCTTATCTGAGTTTACAGAGTTATTTTCAATTTGTAAATGCTGTATTCATTTCTACCAGATAAAACACCTTTAAAAATCCTAGACCCAGGCATGACTGGATTGCTATTGCAATTGCCCTGCACTGTTTCACCCCACACAAATGCTTTCCACCCCACAAATATATAAACTTTGTTCCCCTGTGAATAGTTTTACTATTAAATAAAAAATACAATCCATTTTATGGTAAATAAATTTAATGATATACTGAATCCTCATAACTTTGAGTTGATGTCATCCTGCCTGTTACCTGCTCAGCAGAGAATCTCCCTCATTAGAGCCTACACCTTTTAAAATCTCACCTTTGCAAATTTATCTCTTGCTTATAACACAAAGAAAATCTCGGGCTTTGTCTCACCGTTATAATAGATGTAAATTAATGTTTTGCCATTGTTTGTTGCTGTAATCATAGAGGCAAGTATATATTCCTAACAGCTATTTTATTTTCAATTTGCAAAGCATACTGTGTTTAATCCCATGAGGCAGCCTGTGGTTTTAGATATGAATTTAAAAGGTAATTAGACCAGTGTTGGGGGGTTCTCCCTGAGACAGGAAAAGCAGGCTCCTGCCAGGTCCAGAGGGGTCTTTAAGAGGTCCCAGGATGGACACAGTTCTCGTCCTAGTTTATTACTTGTTTCTATTGTGTGAAACAGCTTATTTGTTCATGTAAATTTAAATCGTGTTGATACTAGTAGAAGATTTTTTTTTTTTTGAAAGGTCACAGAATTGCTTTTGTGACTGGCACAAAGCTATTTTTTCCCAATATTTTTTTACAGTCAAAGAGATAGTAAAAGAAACATATTGATAAAATTTTTAATGTATCTCTGGTGGGTCGTAGTAATATTAAATATCGTAAAATCATCATTAAGTCATTTATGTAAATGAAAAGTACTTGGCAACTATTTATATGGCAAGAAAGTGCTGGTTTCTCTGTATCTCTGCTTTCTTTTTCTCTTTCATCTTTTCCCCTTTTGCTGGCTGTAGCGTTGTGCATATCGTAAGGTTTTTGTGAAGACTTTCTATAGAGAGAGGATCACATACCTGTGGGAGAGAGTGTGCAGTGAGGAAGTAATGATGGGGCAAAGTTAAATTAATCTCTCTTGAAAAATGCCCAAAGGTTATTTCTATAATCTGAAAGCAATGTGGAGTATTGGTGAGCTTTAAGCAAATTTGGGAAAGATTTAGATTTATGTGGGTTTGGATTAGACAGCTTGTTACCCCATCCCCAGTCTCATCGTTTGAAATCTGGATCCAGATCTGAGTTTTGAGGCTTCAGACCAGCTGAAGTTTGCACCATATGAATTTCAGTTTGAGTTAATGTCTGGTTTCAAGCACAACCATAAATCTCTCCTCAAAGGGAAGGGAGGGTAAAGGATCTGAGCACTCACACAGGTTTTACTTCCAAAAATTGCCATCTTGAGCACTTTCTGTTCAGGAAAAAAAAGAGACAGTTTGGGCTAAACTGGTTCTATTTGCCCAGATGTCTAATTAAGGGCCAGGTTCTGCCCTCAAGTAATTTTGGTAGGCAGTTTGAGCACTCAGTCATGGGAAGATTGTCCCTAAATGTTCTCACTTCTGAACACATTGTTACCCTCCCACATATACATTCAGGCAGAGAAACAGAATGGTGAACCTCCCCCAGTGGTTTTAATGCAAGTCTGTTGAGTCACATTCTCCCTCTGTTTTTTGTATTGAGTTAGGGGTATAGGACTTGTTTTGAAGGTGATAAAGATGCTAGAAAAGTACAAGGAAAATTTAGTTCCCAGGTCAGTAGACCAAACCTGAACTCCATCCCCACACCTGCACATAGAGGCTGTCTCTGAAGGCTTAGAGGCAACTAGTCGGTAGGGAACATTAAGCTCAGGGACTTAAGTAGATGGCTACAGAGCCACTTTACTCAGCCTGTTGCTGTCTACAAGGCTGCATCTCCACCTGCAGCCTCTGGGAGTGCAGTCTGGCAGTGCAGTCTGGGAGTGCACAGAGCTAGCCAAGGCTGCTACAACGAGCTTCAGTGCACCTACATCTTTGCAGAGTGCATAGGCTACTTAAAGACATGCTAGCACAGGATTTATGTCATTCTTTAGCTCTTTACCTAGTTCTTTGTCCACTGCCCCTTTTTGAGTGGAGCTTTTCTGCCACCAGGAAGGAGGGGCCAAAACATAACTGTAGGAAGTCTGTTTGAACTTGTGTTTCCATATACAACATGAACTCTGAAGGCTTATTCTGAGCTGGAATTCTGTTTAAGCTTTACATCACACACTCCTGACAGGAAAGTAAGATGGCACCGCAATTTCTGCTTTCCTACAGAACCTTCCTTGAAGCTTTCATTGAGGATCACTTCCCATAAACACATCCCAAGAATGCATTTTAAATAAATTAGAAACTATGGTACATCAGGGCAGACATTTGTTTTAATTGAATTGAATTATTTATTTACTGAAAGCCTGTAATGTTCATAATGTTTAGGGCGCCAGTCTCTTCTTGTTAGATTTTTAACAATGAAAACAGAATTCATTTTAAGGGAAATATTCCTGACTTTTGCCCAGCAATCGATAATAGATTTATTTATTATTTGTTTATTTATTTATTTATTTATTTATTTATTTCTACCAAGTAACTAGTAAATGCTGGTGACAAGAATCCTGCATGAAGCTAGAGAGGAATTTGAATAGATTCAAGCTGTAAAGTAGTTGAAATATAAGTTGGTGGGTTTGCAAGGGTTATAAGCAGTCTTACAAGAAATTCAGATCATAATAAAATCTAATTTTCTGATATTTGGTCCCATAGCTGAAGTACAAAATAATATAAAAAAAGCATAATGCTCATCTTATGTGTGACCTAAGAACTGTTAAAACTGAGTTTTGGTAAACCTGAGATCTGACTAGTTCACTATGTCAAAACTGGAAAGAGGCGGTAACTCTGGCAACTGCTTCAGAAACCCTAAGGTATCTTACAAATTCACTAAGAGTTAGCTGCCAGGGCTCAGCATGAATTTTCCCTACTCAGAAGGGTCCCCACCAAAGTGTATTTTGCTGTTTGCCTCAAAAAATTATCATCTGCCATTGACTTTCTCTGATATTAAAGAGATTTCAGCATAGATGCATCAAAATTTGCTTGCACACTCCAGACATCAATAACAGCCCAGTTCCCAAGGTTAAGCTGTTACTTACTTTTCAGTGATGTTCTCAATTAGACAAAAGCATAAGTAGTGACATGAAATAATCCTTAATTTCTGTCTGTGGATTTGCCGTTATTCCCCATAGTTGTATCAGAACACCATCATACCAACCACTAACAATACAAAACTTACATGAATGAGGCTGACTGTTGTCTACTGTTTGAAACCAAATGGGTGATCTCAAAAATGCAAAGGTAGAAAGCAGACTACTGAGTAGCACTATAACGTTTTGCTACCACCCCCCCCCCCCCCCGCCCCATACACTGTGTTAAGTCTGGCTAAAGAGGCAGTCTCAGAAGTTAGGAAATCCCCAAACAATGTAATCAATCCTTCCGTGCCTGTGGTGAGCAATAAAAGTTTATATGAAACCTACAGCACTTCACAGTGAATGGCTGAAAAATAGCACACATTTATCAGAATGCCTGAAAACACACCCCATTCTGGTAGAGCAAAGCAATCAGCGAAGCCATTCTTCACCTAAAAGATTTCCATTCTGTTTTGCTAACACACTATATTCAGTATTGATGTGTCTCTGCGTACAGTAAAGAGCAGACTCTGCAGTACTGGGACAGCTCATTCACATGACAGCGATATCGCAGTCACGCATTGCTCTTGCTTCACAGTGCGAATGGAGTTCCTTTATTGAAGTAGCACCCAACAGTGCTAACAGACTAAAGGCACTTGTCAGTGTTTCCCCTAGAGGACTATATTTTGTAATGGGCTTTACATCTGGCTGTTTTGTCATGGACAACAGGTTCATAAAAGGAATGTTAAAAGGATTAAGTGAAGGTGTACCCTCTAATAGCCCTAATCCAATCATTGTGGATGGGACTGGATTACAGAAAGCAGCCAGGTTTGTGTGATTTCCCTAAACAACATCCCCTATTTCTGTGGCTGGGGACAGCTATTTCTGTGTCTGGGGAGGCAGAATTTGGCTAGACAGGCTGCTGGTATGGCCTGGCTCAGTTGTGCTTCCTTGCATTATTCTATAAAGGAGGTATGAATCATACAAAACAGATCCATATCCATTTCAAAATTCAGAATGGCTTTGAATCTTTGACTGTTTTGATTGGAAACACACAGAAAGTTCAGCTAAAGACTGCTTCTTTGAATTTCTTTAGGATCTAGCCTTGCTTTTATAGTCCTAAAATCAACGTTACTCAGCTTCTAAAAGGAAAAAGTTCAGAATTAGAATTATAATTAGAGCAAAGGTACCAAAAGAATTTGGGATACTGGCATATAAATCTCATATCATTATCCTTTCTCATCAGATTTTTCCATTTCTAGGCAGAAATATCATATACACACACACACGAAGTGCCACATTTCATGGTATTTTGTTCTTGGGATTCTGCTTAGCATCTAAAAGTAAAAAAGACAATGAAAATGGAAAATAAGTTCTCAGATAGTTAACAGAACACATCAAAAACTTAAAAATCTTCATTCAAGGTAGGCATTCAAAAAGCAAAAACCAAACCAAACACAAACCAAAGAAAGCAGAAAGAAAACAAAAAGAAAAATACAAATACAAAATAAAATAAAACAAACGACAAAGAAACAGCTCGAGTTCTCTATAATAAAACCATGGCTACTTTTGAGCTTCACGGTTCTCACTGTCCTGTACACAACTCCCACTCAGTACATCACAGCAACAGTACAGATGGAGTTGTGATCTTCTTTACTCCAAAAGCACAGTCTTGTAGCTAAAGAAGGATATCTGTTAGCAGCTCTGGGTCTATACCATACAGCTGAGCAGTTCTCCGTATGGTGGTACATCCCAATTAGACATGCAGTTCCATTCTTTTTTGGTCTCCTTTGGTGTACTCTTTCTCCATCAAGAAGGATCTCCACATGCAAAGCACTAAGCTTTTGCTGTTGTTTTACATAATGTTGATTTAGACAAGTAGAGTTGTTTATCATTGAGCTAAAGAGCAGTGTAGAAGTAGGTAGCTTTGGAGGCTTTTTGTGTTGCATTGGTGTAAATAAAAATAAAAATGTTAAAGTTTCCAAAACAGCATTTTAATGACTATTAATTGATAAAGCAGAAAGGAGAGACTTAATACATTGATGGGGAAGAGAGGAGATGGAAAGCTAGCAATTGAAAGACACAACTTTTACATCTCTTGTAGCCATATTCTACTCAGGCTTTTGGACCTACCCAGAACAACTGCAAAACCTGGAGGAGTTGATCAGTGAAAAGAATGGTCATACCATCCCCAAGGAACAGAGGGGCAAAGCAGAGATATGTTGATCCATATATCTCCTAGGTAACCACCATGATGGAGTTCATGCAACTCCACTATTTATAGCAGCTGAGCACCTGTAATCTTAATGTGATTAATGAATATCCTTAGGCCATCTGGGTAAGGAAGAGCATCTATTATCTGCATGACAGACATGGGAAATGAAGCTCTAGAAGCCTGAATCTCAAAAATACTTACAAACCAAATTTGTTTCAAATAATTTTTAAGATTTGGGCCAGAGATATTAAGGCTGTATTAGGCATGGGCATTGCAAGAACAGAAACTCTGATGAATGGGTTACATGCACCATTTAGGGAAAAAAAAAAAAAAAATAATAATAATATATATATATATATATATATAAAATTAAAGAAACAAAAACAAAAACAAACTTTCACAGACCCCACTACCAATGGACTGTCTTCTCAAAAAAGTTCTCTTCTCCTGCTACCAGAAGAAATTTTGGGTTTTGGTGCAAAACCTTTTGGGATTGCAATTAGAATTCTCATGAAAACTCAAATTAGTAGCTGGTCATTTTGGTGGTTGAAATAAATCCCTAAAAACACTATGAAGGACTTTAACCATCTATCACATACTAATATTTCTGCAAAAATAGACAATCCAGAAGGGTGAAAGTAAGAAGAAGTCCAGCTGTCATTCACTCAGTGTAGGCTCTGTGTTGGTTTTTGATCCATTTCTAGCTTCCTGTTCCACAACCACTAGGAGGTGTACTTAATACATTGGCATGAAGAAACATCAACATCTAGTGAAGAATGGTTCATGTCCAACATGTGGAGAAGTGCAATTAAAGACAAAGAATGCCAGCTAGTGAGTAAGTGGAGCAGCTCGTAGTGAGTAAGCTGCAGTAGTTATTGTGTAGGTTTAAGCAAATCTGTGGCTATTCTCATTTAAACTGTGTGCCAAAAGCAGTCTCTGGGTGGTGAGGAGCATAGAGGCAATTCATCAGCCTTCCTTCTCACTTCATAGATACTCACAGGTGATCAGACAAATATGAGGATTAAACTGCATATATACAGGCAGTTTCTATAAAATGAGTATGGGAAGAACAGCATTCCCTAGAGAATATGACTGCAGCCTGACTATTTATGCCTGGTAGGCACATAGCTCCTTAACTTTAACTACACAAGGAGTACAAGCATTAAAAAAAAAATGGACAGGCAGATGTTGCAGAATTTTCTGAGAACTGCAGTAAAAATTCTAGCTACCACAACAGCTCAGTCTCTGCAACCAAACTGATGCCCATGCATCAGAATATAGGTGCAAGTCTTTCTTCTACACTTTTTTGACGTATGTGCTTAAGTACATAAGCACACAGCCTGACTTGTTTGGGGGATGGAAGGTAAAATTTGGCTTTCAGTTACTTCTAACATCTCAGAAATCTCAAAGGTGGACATGAAACTTGTTCTTAGGAATGATAACTCCCAATTTGTTGTGTTGTTATTTTCTATCCAGTTGACTATATGTCTTATAGGAAAAATGGAACATAGGCAATGAGCATTCCCAAATTCTAATATTGATAATTGGGCATGGAAATCTTTTTCATTTTGGATTTTATTTTATTTTTTTCTGCACTGGGAAAGAAGGAGTAGATTGGTTTACATTTCTTTTTGAGCATACATCAACTGTACTAAGAGTTAAACATGAAAAAGAATGAAAATAAGCACGAAAGACAACATCCGTTCTCATTTCAATTTCCTGGAAGGAAAGTGCGGTTGGGCAGATGGTGCTTTTTTGTTTTACTAAACTGAATGATCAGATGTAAATAATATACACCATATAGACTATAAAGATCACTGAAGGTGAGGCTTCCATGTGAAGTGAATTGCTGTGTTGCAGAGACTATTTCTCTCCTTAGTGATATAGATATTTTTTTTTTTTTTTAATTTTAATTTTTTTAGCTTCTTAGTTTATTTGCCTCTTCAGCTTGCTTACTACACCCTCTACTTGCCTAGTCATATTTGTTTTCAACCACTGTATTTCAGATGGTTGTGTTCCATTGTTTATTCTGGTCTCTTCCATGTAGAACCAGGATATTGGGTCTCTGGTTGAACAGGCAGAAGAGAGTTGCTGGTAATTTGGCACCACGTGAGTCTTAATATTTCTGTGTTGCTATGTTTCTTCATGCCCTGGCTTTATTGTGTGTTATGAGAGTCTTTTTAATTTGTTGTTGTTCAATTTGATTTTTATATCTTTAGACCTCTGCTTTAATTTGCTTTCTAAACTGGAACATTAAACATTGCTAAGGCAGAGGAGGGGTTGTGTTCTCTGTTAATTAGAAAAGGCCTTTAACAAAGGAAAGGAACAACAACAACAACAAAACTATATAAAAAAAAAACCTACCTATTTTCTTAAATAAGCATGACAAAACTTGGCCCAACAGAGTCAAAATACTTTCTGACTGAACGAGCAGAAAAAGACATCGTGAAATGACTCTGCAAAGAAATAATACTATAGTTTTGTTCTCAGCTAGAATCAAAATGTATGCTCTTCATTACTCATCATGTTCTGCATTAGCTTGTAGGAATTCAGACAGTGGACTTGTTCATACTTACAGTACAGTTTACGTGATCACCTCTGCCAGTGGTAGCAAACTGAAAACATTAATGTGGGCCTCTTCATAGGTTATTATCTCTCTGAAACACCCTGGTCCAAGGTGACATCATGAATATAATGCCTGTGGCCACCAGGAGTTTTATTTAACACTCTACTAGATTTTTTTACTAACTAAATGTAAGGGAGGAGAAAAAATGTCTTCTTGCTGAAAGAATAACACCATAATCCTCAGGAGAAATGACTCATACAAAAATACACAAATCAAATATCAAATCAGAATGACCAAATACGAGGAAATAGCCACTGCTAAAACTCTTTAAATTAGTGTTCTGATGCTAACCAGGTGTCTAGATTAAGCTAATGCTTACTTTATGAAGTTCATTAAAAATTAGAAGTAATAATAAGAGAGACACTAGTGGGTGTTTTTTTGTTGTTTTTTTTTTTTTTTTTTCTCTTCTATTGACCTGGGAGACCTGTTAATAATTGCCAAGATTTCAATTTTTTACTGTTTTAAATTCATAGCTCCTGGAGTCTTGTGATTTCACAAGAACTTCAGCTCTTGGCATAAAATAAAATGTTTCTAGCAGAAATCACACTTGAAAATTTGCTCAGAATAAACCTATTTCAGGGACCTGATTCATTTTTAGGGTCCTTGATTTTTTTTCAGTATTGGGAGCAAGAAAAGAAGGATCAAAACACACTAGTGACATTACATCAGTATTATCAAGAATGTGTAACACATAACAGAAAATTAAATATCTTCCAGTTAGTCTAGGAAGTACTGCAAGTGTCAATGAATAAGTGCTTGTAGAAAACATGTCATTGGAGCTATGATTTTAAAGGGGCAAATTTTTAACTTTTAATATTAACTGAGAAATAAATCAGAAAAGAGGAAAGACTTAAACTTACAGAACCTCCTGCTTCATAACTTTTAAAAAGTTTGAAAATCTCAGAGAATTTATCTTCTCCAGTTGTTCACAGACAGCTTGATAATGAATAAATAAAGGCTCCAAAGAGAGGTGTTAGCAGCTGAGAAAGAAACACCAAAATATAGTGGCTTTATTTCAAACTCTGACATGCATTTAACAAGTGTTTTTAGGGTATGAAGCAGGCAACTTTGCCTGCACACATGTTGCTGATGGGTACTGCAAGCAAGAATCAGGGCTGGGGTGCAAATGGTATGGACAGACATTGAAATCAGCAGCTTCCCATAAGCAGGCAGATCTTCGGTTTGTTGCTCACTCAGTTTCCCACAGTTAAAAGCTGACAAACTTGAAACAGTTTAGTGCCGATAAGGCAAGTGTAGTAAAAAAGGAAGGAAAGGCTTTAAACACCTGGGGCCAAACCTCTATCTGCCGTTGATCTCAACTGGAATACAACAACATGCACAAGCCTGAGATTTGACTCCTTAAATCTCATATGTATTCTGAAACCCATAGAAATGGACCATGGGGTATTTTGGGTTTTCCTTAGATACCACCCCCTATAAAAAACAAAAAAAAAAAAACAAAACACAGATATGGCTGTCCTTATGGACAAACAGTTCTATGTATGCCATATGTAATTCCATGAAAAATAATGAATCAGCACCTCATTCACAGAGTCATAATTATGGATAGTGCTCTAACCTGAAGAGGAGATACCATTTGCAAATAAAACAGACCAGTCCCAGGTTAAATTATAAATAGTTGCCAAACAAAATGGAGGCAATGTTCAGGCCCTGACAAGCAGCTGAGAATAAAACCTGTTGAACTAGTAAGATACCAAATGTCCTGTGGCACCGGAAAGTAAAAAATCTGATATCTGATTTTTCTTTCTCTTGAAAGAAGCACTTCATCATGCAAACCCAATTCTTTGTTTGGTGAGTGAGCCTGGACTGCCACTGTTCATTACTAGGGGAGTCGATGTAGAAATCAACACAGTAATGCCTTTCATCTCTTGTATTATAAGAATTCAAATTCAATTTTTATTTTACAGCACAGCCACACAATACCTCACAGTATGGTTCTTGGTTGCCTCCATCCGTTAACAATAACTTTGAAAAGAGATATAGAACATAAAAATAAAACCCTCTTTTTCCCCCAGTAGTTTGTTTCATCTTACAAACAATAGCAATTCACCATCTAAAACACACAGTAAGTAGAGTCTATTAAACACTGTGCTCTTCCTAAAAGATTTTTTTTTTCTTTGAGCACTAGAATAGTTAGCTGTTCCACAAGACCAGGGGTATACAACTTTTGGCCAACTATTGCCTTTGCCAAAAACATACTAAGATATGGAGGCCTTTGTTAACTCCCAATACAGCAGGCTACTACATTTTTTCTTCTGGCACCCTTAGAACTGTAATACCAAACCACAGGACCCTTCAGACCTATGGTGTTTTACCTCATACCATCATACCTCATCATTACCAGGTCATCATACCTCATGCCATTTGTCACTGCTCCTGCATGTACATCTAACTTAAACTCTTAGCAACCGGTTGTTAGTTCTGTGGTCAAGAGACTGTTTCATCAAGTTCCTTAAGGTATTTCATAAGCCAGGTGGCCCAGTGCATGCTCAGTTTGGTTTAAATGCAACAAAATCCCATCAACCTCAGCAGTGGTCAGAGCAGCAGAGGAAGCAGAGCAATGCATGAAGAATAGGGATGGAGACATCCAAAGTAATCTGACTAGTTTATGTTAAGAAAGGATTCAACAGACCTGCTGTGTTCCTATTTAATACCAATCAAGCCTGAAAAGGGCCACTTGAACTCAGGTATTTATCTCAATCTGATTTGAATTATCCTTACTTCTTGGAGAGTCCAGAACAAAATACCATGAAAAGAGTGTGTTGACATTTTCTACATAAAACAAAATTGAACCCATTCAAGTCAAGTAAATACACAATATAAGTGACATGAGAATTAGACCTTTTGGATTTGACAATAGAAATAGATCTTCATCAGGTCTGCGTGTTCTCAGAAAGTCTTCTGGGAAGTGAAAATTCCATTAATTCCTCTGCATTACCCCCTTCATACAAAAAGGATCAACAATATATAGGCAGGGAATATCAGACATATTATTCCTTCTTTTTATGCCTAATCAATATAAGCCTTATGCTTCTTTTCCAGACATAATGATAGGTAAAAATCAGCATTTGAGGTCAGATCTGGATTGTCTTCTTTATTAGACTAATTCTGT
This sequence comes from Netta rufina, assembly GCF_964035555.1. Taxonomy (NCBI): domain Eukaryota; kingdom Metazoa; phylum Chordata; class Aves; order Anseriformes; family Anatidae; genus Netta; species Netta rufina. Next base: position 51,808,486 of record NC_140128.1, read on the forward strand.
TCAAATCAAAGCTTATTCAAAATAAATTGTCTTAAATGATTACCAAGACTTAAATTATTATTACTGAAATCATAGGAAAGAAGGATGGTGCTTACCAAAACCCCAAGAATGTATTTCATATAGTTTTTCTTTCATTGCCAAGAAGCGAAGGTCAAGTGAAATACACTATTTGCAAATATCCACCTTCTCAGTCTGTCACAAGCAGCTGTAACATACCTACCAGCAGCAATTTCCACTTGGCTCTATCCAGAGGGGAGAAAAGTTCTAGGAGCTTCATTGTTTATAATTCCCTCAACCCCAAGGGTAATTCTGTTCACCAATTACTTGAAATTAGAGTTAGGTAATTCGACACGTCTGTTTGGTACCCAACCACAAACTACCTCGTAAGCAAACCAGAGTTAGATAGTTTACTTCCACAGTACTCCACAGAATTTCATTATTGCAGCCATGTCAGCGAAGGAAAAATGAGAAGTTATATAGACTCATGAATAGCTGGTGCTTGGGGTTTTTTTTGGTCACAGTTGCCACCATTAAGGAATCCTAATAGATCTGAGATGTAGAAAGATGGAAGTCAGTTTTCTTCCTGGGATGAGAGTTCCTAGTCAAACATAGCAAATATAGTAAGAACTGAGAAACAAGAAGCCTCTAAGTGTTATATCTGACAGAAAAAATATGCTGATCTCTGCAATTAGAAGTTTTCATACTTTGTGTCTTTTCATGCATTTACAATGCTGCCTAGAAAAAAAGCTATACAGAAATAGAGAGAATTACCAATGTTATCTACAGCAGGTATTTTATTTTATTTTATTTTATTTTTGATCGTTAAGGCTAGTCAATTAAATTACATAATTGAATCCTCAGTTAGATTATATCTATACCTGGAATTTTTTTAAAGTCAAGTAAACCTGTTAAACAATATTTTGGTGATGACTTTGTGTACACACCACTTCCGTATCTCTTTGTGAGTAATGAAGTAGCTGCCAGGTATCATGACTGAACTGCATGACTCACTCTATGGATTCATTTTACAGTCTGGTGAAACCAGTAGCTGGTAACACCTATCCATTGTAAGAACTTTTTTTACGTGTTGTAATTCTAGAAATGAACTTGTTTGCTTATTTATTTATTTAAAGTGTTTAGACTGATGAAATTAAAAAATCAATAAGATGATTAAAAATTCATTCATTTCTACATTATTAATTTCTATAGTACCAAATGTACTATATACCTAATATTCTATATAACAAACTGGTCAAATTAATATCTATGAATTGGGTCTAGTTCTCATTTTCATCAGGATAAATCAGAAGTAATTTAAAAGACACCATTACCCTTAAACAGTATAAAACAAATGAAAAAGAAATACAGAGCCGATATATTTTAGTAGTCAGAGGAGTCAATTTTTAATTGTATAATCTTATTCTTGTTAGCATAGCTTCGTATTTGGAAACTTTAAAGCCAAATAAGTAGAAGGTGCAATATTTTTTAACTCAAATATGATTGTCCTATCTACCATATTCTGCATTTCATTTTAACTACAAAAGTTGTTCATTGTCCATTTTCAAGCTGAAAAAAAACTATAAAAATCCATTTTGACTTTGCTACAGCAGAACTAAAAGATTTTTTTGAACCAAGATTAAATTGATATACCTACAGATTCTGTCATTGTAATATGACATTAGGAGCATAGTCAAATACTAGCTTTGACTATAAGTGTCCTACGAAAGTAGTAGTCTACTGCAGAGTGCTTTTTGATATATCAAAGAAATGGTACTATCTTTCAAACTGAATATTCTAACCTCCTATCATCAAGGTAAAGTAATAGCAGGACTGAAGGATGATCTTTTTTACAGTTTCTAGAAGTCATTGCCATAAGGGATTGCCTAGCCTTTCATTAGATATTCATGCTTAAATGAACCACATATAGGCTTTGCAATCTACAAACTCCATTAATTAGATTTTATCATTTTTTCTGTCTTGTATGTTAGGCTTCTTTACCTTCTTCCCTACTGACATTGTTATAGCTTCACTAATGACAGGCCAAGTAAATTATTATTATTATTTTTTCCTTACGTTGAGATACTCTTACTGGAACTATTCACAAATGTTTCTGTACAATACTGTCGACCAATGACTTCATCATTCAGTGGGTAGGTAAAGTTTTACTCCATTATCTCTCTGGTATGTTACCTACCACATAGAATGTTCTACTTTAACTAAATATTTTGTTGTTGCTGTTGTTGTTTTTCAAAAAATCTTGGTTAGTGGATGAAACTTTTCTGAACAACTCTTAATATTTATAACTCTGTTATGATTAGGCTATTTGTACAAACAGATAGAAGGAACCATGAAAAAAACAAGGACCAGCCCTACTAGTGAAGGGTCAGAGCCAGACATTTCAGTGAAACTCCAAAGGTGAGTAACATGTCTAAGACAAGATAAGCGAATGTGGGTTCCTTTCTCTCCTAGGATCATCTTTCCTTACACCTTCCCTCCACTCCACTTTTTTTTTTTTTTTTTTTTTTTTTTTTTTGGCTCCACTGGGAATGGTAGAATTAAACCTGATTTTTCCTTTAGTGCCAATCTAGGAAAAAAATGTAGAACCGCACGTTCAAAGAGCATCAAGGAAGAACTTCTAAATGTTTATTTATAAGTGAAACAATGCATTTGTTTTGATACTGTTAAATTGTTTCACTAAAGTCCGAAACCTTTTCACTGAACAGCTTAAAATATTGGATAAATATATGATTTTTTAAACAACAACACATGCAAAGTGTGAAAGAATAAATTATAAAGAGAAAAAAATAATTAATTTTTCCTTATTTTTTCAGTCATTGACATTTTTTAATTGAATATATTGTGAAAGTTGGCAGTGTCTTGTAAATTATTTTTTTTAAAAAAAAACAACCTTTGTAAACTTTGTTAAAAAAAAAAAAGATCAACTTTATGTAGAAGAAAATGTTATTTCTATTATTTTTACCATAAAAGAATGAAAAGTATCACTTAATGACAGACTTGTTGCTCATGGCAGTTTGACACAATGGATCCTCCCCACAGAACAAGCTAACTAGTACTGTATGTACTGTATGTACTGTAGTACATATATGTACTGTATGTACTGTAGTAAATACAGTACATACATATGTACTAGTACTGTATGTACTGTATGTACAAGATAACTAGTACTGTATGGTACTGCCATCTTCAAAACTGTTCTTTTATGTCTCTGCTTGCTCTAAAACTGGACCAGAAAATAGTTTGAATTTCTGTTCCCATAATCAAGCAAAGACTTATGTAATTCTTGTTCCTTTTCTTTGTAAATAAAGTCTGCAGGGGTAATAGGAATGGTCTGGTAAAAGTGTGCATATGTTGTAAACGTTATATGTCCAACCCAAGAGTAAATGAAAAAAAAGGTAGAAAGCAGATTTATTCTTTAGTACAGGTTCATATACCATGTTTATTATGAAAAAACAAACAAACAAACAAACAAAAAAAAACATTATTCTGCTCTCATATTGACAGACTTTATCTACAGAAATCATTAATACTGACTGAAACAGATTTGGTCTGGAAGGAAAACTCTGGGAGTAAGCAGATTCATTTCTTGATCCACAGTGTCCTGTGTCCAAGGTGACCAAGCAGGGCAACACACAAGAACAGAGCCTCAGAAACACTTTTCAGCAGGGTAGCGACCATTTCTTTTCAGTGTCAACTGATAGGTGTTATCAATCACCTATCAGTTGAATCAGCTTACAGTACATATGCATCATGGCACAATTACTCTGCTATGTATCTTCTTCCTCCCTCTCTTAAATACACAGATTTTTTTTTAATGATTAATTTTATTTTATTTTTTTTAAATAAAATGCTTCCATCTTGTCACAGTGAATTAAGAGCATCAGATGCAGAGTTGAGCAGCTTATAATATGCACATGGTTACAATATTTCCAGATAACAGTATTGTATATAATAGTACTGGATGCTGGTATTGGCTCTGTTGACACTGTATGTGGACAAAATTCATTGTCACACCAGAAAGAAAAAAATTGGGAAAAGTGTGAAGAAGGAACCTTCTGGTCAAATTCAAATCACAATAATGTTATCATTACTTGAGAATAACCGTAAATGACTAAATAGAGCTGCTTTTGATTGCTGCTGAGGCAGAAATGACCGGAAAAGGATGTTGGGCAGACCCTGCACTTCTCTGAATGGTGCTACTTCTATAGCTCACTTGCTCCAAGTCATCCTGTATGACAGTGAACACTTAATACCTGACTCACATTGTTCTTACATGTAGCCCTATTTTGCCTGCATAAATAGGGAGGAATTTTCAATTCCGTGGAGATAGTACAAGTTTAGTCATGAAGATAATTAAGTCCTTTGGGCTTGAACTACCCAAACATTGCATACTTGAAAGAAATTCAGATATGACTCTGAATGTCTGGACTACTGCCATCTAAACAGTTTGGATACATTTGAGGTTTAAGATTAGCTCCAAATTCCTCTTCACATCAATTCATCATTCAGATATTTACTATTCTTATCATTGGTTTTATAGAAGTTAGAAATTCTGAGATACTGTACTGACTACCTCTACCTACATTTAAAAGCAAGTGTCAGTCTTTCAAAAACTTCAAATCTATTCAGCAAAGATAGGAAAATAAACAGAGAAAAGAGAGAGAAAAAAAAAACAAAAACAAAAACAAACAAACAAACAAACAAACAACACCCTTTTCCAAAGGATAATAGGAACTCTCTTTGAAAGTCCAGTCAGTTCAGTTGTCCAACAACAACAACAACAAACAAAAACAAAACAAACCAACCAAACAAACAACAACAAACACAACGAAACAACCAACCAAACAAAAAAAAACAGATTAATGGTATAGCTGGGGAAGGACTCTCAGACTAATATCTCTCAAAGCAATAGGAGGATTCATCACTAGATCACCTTACTTTAAATATCACATAGTAACAATTGTTTCTAATTGTTATTGCTCACTGCAGTCAAATGGAATTACTTTTAGTCTTTCCAGAACTTCAAGAACTCCAATCCAAACAAATAAAAGTTGATGGAAACTTAGATTGCAAGGAATATACAAAAATGTAGGCATTTATAATGCCTGGCATTGCTGTAGGGTCAGATGAAAGGGACCTTGTTAAAGAAATAGGGACACTAACTTGAAATCAAGTTGTCTTAGGTGTCTAGAGATCTTTGAAGCTAAAGAGACAGGCAGATAAAGAGCTACACTTATCTTCTGGATCAGGGAACTTCTGGAAGACATCTGTCTGAGACACATTCTTAAATTTGTAATTTTACTTGCATTTCAAAGTACAATTACTGGATCTTAGTCTTAGAGCAGTTTGTTTATTTTGTGTTTTGATTTTTAGATGCTAAAGATCAACCATTTATATTTGTACAAAAAATTTACCTTGAATGCAACACTGCCTTGCTTAAAAATGCTTTTGTGCTGTTTTACCACTAAGAATTCTTCAAATCAAATGAAGAAAGTAGAATGGTTACAAAGGCAAAAAAGATTTATAAGTCTCACTTTCTTTCCTGAGGTATTTTTTTTTTTTTTTTTTTTTGTGTATGTGTAGGGGAGAGTGGGGGGTTCAACAAGATGTATAGTAAATATTTTCAAGTTAATTTTAGTTAACAGATCTGATGTGTTACCAAGGAAGATGGAAGTTCACCTCCCAAATCTGTATTAGTTTGTTGTTGATATTGAAGTTGTCAAAATAAATAAATAAAATAAAATTCTGCTGACACTGGAAATAATTGTGATGAGTAAAAAGACACTGTCTTGGAAAGGGAAATTTTAGACTAAATTTAATCTGTATTTAAAAAGCCGAAGTAAAACTAAAGAAAACCAAATGGGGAGTCTGCTCTGAACTGAAATTGTTTTGAAACTTACAGTAACTTTTTTGTTGCTAATGCAGTGCCACTGAAATAAGGTAGAGAGATCTACTTTTCTCAACTTCAGCAATCTGGAGACAATTTAAAACCTTAAATTAAGCAAAACATAACCATAAGAAGAGGGAAAGAAGAGGGAAAGAGGAGGATGAGAACAAAGATTAACTTTGCCAAAATTTCTGTAAACTACTCTAATGGTAGCTGTCATGTGACAGGACTCATTCCTGACGCCAGGCACTGGATATGCCCATCCTGCATTGAAAGATACTTCTTATTAAAGTAGTATAAGGGATGAGGAGTTGAAACTTATGGTTTTATGTTTATATGTATATAAGTACTGGAAATAAAACTTTTTGTAGCTCGATATATCAAAGTCCTATTCGTTTACTGATCTGTACCATCTGTAATTGAAAGTTATTGTAGTATTTTATATACTGATATCAACACATGGTACAGTCTGGTTAATTTCATATTATACAATGACAGTAAATCTCTGTATATTGGTATATATATACACTTGTTAAAAGTACCGTGCCTACATTACTTCACCAAAAGGGCCACATATTTTTGGATGAATATAATTTAGATTAATCATAAGCCAACATAATCATAATACAACATAATTAAAAACAACAACAAAAAGGTGAAATCTGATTCAGATTTTATTGCAAATATGAAGTTAACTCTAAGCTGACTGAAGGCTGGATACCTTTCAAACCTACCTTCCTCATGTGGAGAACAGTAAAATAATTCAAGTGTAGCTTTCTGATACACCTTCTTCAGGTCTCTGCAAAAGTAATTATAATTGAATATAGATAAATCATTTTCCAGCTTTCATTTTTATTCATTTTATTCATTTGATAATTTTTTATGTCAAATCATTACAAATCCAGATTTTGCTGTTGACAAATGGAAATCAAGAATGATTGAGAGGCAGAATATCGTCCACTTATATTTAAGATGACCAAATCAATGTCTTTAAAAAAAAAAAAAAAAAAAAAAAAAAAGAACTCAAAATTATGAAAGCCCTAGAAACAGGTGAGAGTGTGTCTCCATTAGTATTGTTACTTACATGACTTGCTTATGCTTCAAACTTTAGTACCTTGTTTTTGACAGATATTTTTATAATAATTTCCCACATCTTTAGTTTCTCTTTCAGTGGTGTTTACTCAATGCAGTACAAAATAAACATATGAGACCAAAATGAAAAGACCTTAGAAAGTACTGTCCAGTTGGTTACAGACTGAAAAGATTCTTTTTCCTTACAAGTTTAAATATCCTCGTGTGAGTCCTATGCCTACAAGCTTAGTCCTGCTGTTTTTCAACTAATCGTTTGCAAAATTGAAAAAAAAAAAAAAAAAAAAAAAAGTAAGACAGAAAAAAGACTTCTTGTAGGTGAGCCACAGCAGGGCAATTAAGATGATATGGCAGAGGTAGACATCTGCTCCTAGACAGATACAGTTCCACTGATGCTATCTATAGTTACAATCCTTCCGAGAGATAAACAACATGCGAGACCAATGTGCAGAAGGAAATGCCACACTGAGAAAGTGGTGATGGGAGACCAAGCTTGCGGCCCTTGTGGTCTGAGAAAGAGAGAGACAGCAAGAAAAAAAAAAAAAAAAAAGAGGGGTGGCATGTGGGGCCTGTACCCTGCACACACAGGTGACAGAAGTTGTAGGACGGGCACACATCAAGATGCAAAGCTGGAAGATGTGTGAGAACTGACACTGGAGGGGAGCAGCATTACAGCAAAGATGAAAGCACAACATGACCAAGAAAGAGGTAGATGGAAACCCCCTCTCTAAGCTTTATGCATAAAGTTACAGTTAAACTATGCTGAAATTAAAAAATAAAAAAAAAAATCTTTAGGGGGTGATTTATTCTCTAAGATTCTAAGGCTTGGAGATCTCTTCAGAATTTCAAACTCACATTTAGGTTTCTCACTAACAAACTTAACTGAACTATAGTCCCCAAGGTAGAGGATTACTTGTTGCTCTTTCATATTACTGTCAGTGTGATGCTCAGGCACGGCAGAAGTAGTATTCCCCCTTCCCCTTGATGCCAGGTGCAGAACAAACTGAAAGGAGGATGTAACATTTATTCCAAATAACTTTCAAGCCAAGGATTGACATGTTTAATTTAGGCAGGAATTGAAGCAACAGGATGCCGTCAGAGTCAACTCCCTGACCCCATCATGTGTGAGTTCTGTAAAGGTAAGGCATATTGCCTCCGACCATCACTGGCAACAGAGATGCCTCATGGCATCTGCCCCTCAGTTTTTTTGTGAGGAGGGTTTACTTGCTCTCTCTTTGCACTCCTCTGTTGTCAGAGGTCCAGAGTCTCACCAAAACTAAGGTAGCATTCTCCAGGTTTCCTGAACACCAATGAAAGTTAGGCATTAATTTGACAAATAAATAAATAAATAAACTCTCACTGGATTTAAGAAAAGTCACACCAAAAATTCAAGGCCAAATGATTTGCAGAGAGCATACACGTGGTCAATGGGGATGCCCTTCTGAGGGGAGGCCCTGGGTTTTGTGTGATATGCTCTCTTCCTTTTCTGGGCTGAACACGGGGCTTGATTTACATCACAAAAATATGAAGAACTGAAACTCTGAAGTGTCATCCTATCTTGCATTGGAATCTCAAACCAATAAGTATTAGTATTCATAATGTATCTTATAACAATTCTTCAGCCCAGTTACCCTGAAATCTCATTTTGCAAAAAAATAAAAAGTTTATTTTCTCTTCTTATGGGAAGAAAACAGCAATATCAAACATATATGTTACACCTTAATGTAACATGAAAACTAGAATAGAATCTCAAGTCCTCATGTAATTTTGTGCTTTGGAGATTTTTTTAATTATTATTATTATTATTTTAAATCTCTGCTATCTGAAAAGCGCTTGCTCAGCAAAACCTGTCCAAATTTTTTTATTTAGGTAGAGATAGTACTTCATGTCTTTAAAAAACAATTCACATGAGGCCAGATTCTGTTATCTTGATTCAGTTTATACCCCAGAGATGGTCATAAATTTAAATACTTCTGCTCACAGGATGCTCATAAACAGATATAAACAGACTGCATTTATGTTCAATCTATTCATTATGGATGATTCTATGATTCTGTGATTCTAAGGCTTTTTGTTTGTTCAACTTCATTCTTGTCTTCCTTATTCTACTGAGTAATCATGAGTGATGTAGCTGTTGGTTGTTAGCTTGTATGTCCTTTTCATTCTGCTTCTATTTAATTTCACATTCATACATGTAAGCCTCAACATTTCTGAGAAATGAAAATTTGAAAAACTCTATCCTGTGAGTGCTTGCAGCAAGTAAGAAAAGCATAAAGTGTAAAGTTCTAGTGTACATGACCGTAAAAACTTAGCTTTTGAATATGTGAAATGAGGCCATCACTTTATTAAAATTAACCTAGATCTATATTAAAATATCAAAATATGAGCTGTAACAACAAAGAACAAAATCATCTTACTAATGTGTGTGTTATTACTTAATCATTTTTCTTTTACAATACATATCCGCTGTGGAGAAGGCAGGTCTGACACTAAATAACATTGATAATATTTCAATATCTGGATGCTGTCAAAAAAGTTATAATCATTTAAACTGGTCAAGAAAAGCTGTAATTTTGAAGAATTCCCATTTTAGAATATCTACAATGACCACCTATTGACAGAGAATGTCACTTCCTGAGACAAGATCCCTAATGGTCATCAGTAATTTTTGGACATTACAAGAGCTAATGCAGCTTTATTATTCCCAGCTTGTAACTCCTGGGGAATCTGACAGCTATGAAAGACATTCCATGTGATTAATCCTAAAATATATGCTTGATTGAAAGCCATATTGTTTTTATTATTCTGTGGTCCTTCTTTGTTTTGTTGTTGTTATTTTTTTAAAGTTCATACTGAAATAGCTGTGTTTTGTGAAATTGAAACTTTAGTATAGCATAGAAGCTTCCTCTCTACCTCTCTTTTTGTGTTTCATAATGCAGAAATATATCTGGCATAAAGTTTCACATGAAGAACTCAAGAAAAACTTTAAAAAATGTATTTTAGTATATTTTGCATTATTTGATTCTAACCCACAGTGCTACTTTCAGGCAGCAAATAGTCATTATGACTGTGCTTTGTTTTTTCACTGGAGTCTATCACTTGAAAGAGTTCCCCTCGCCCATCTCAGCTCTACTTTGCAAGCTTTTTTATCTTTTCTACCTTGCTAGAGGCATTATTAGGTCAGTTCACCTTTGACCAAATGGGCAGATGAACATCCATCCTCTGGAGCCAGTACTAGTGCTGTTTGGTAGATCAGCTCTCAAATGGCACTGAACTGTGACCTCTTCTTCTGTTCAAAGACTAAATACATAAACTTGAGTTTCCATTGGTGCCAAGCCTGGGAACCTGAGTTGCTCCTTAATCCCAGGTCTTGCAGCCAGCAGCACAATGGGCAGCTCCCCATGCCAGCCGGCCAGCCTGAAAGAATGCCTTTATTCTCTCTTCCTCAACAAATTGCTTATTGTTTGGCCCACAGGCAGCTAGACCTTGTGAACTGTCCAAAACTTTATTGCTTTTCTGTGAAACTTTCTTCTTTTCTCCCTTTGATTCTGTTTATAAATGAAATGAATTTCTATTTTCATTTCTGAACAATATCATTTTAAAAGATAACTGTTACACCGTTACTTTTAATCTTTTTTTTTCAGAGTATACATCCCTTTTGGAAGCCTGCAGGAACCACAGAAATAATACAAGTTCCTTAGAAAGAAGGGTCTGGGAAAATGTTTTAATGCAGTGCTGAATATTACTTAGAGTAAAATGAGGGCAAATGTTTCAGAGTATTATGGTGTTTCCAAAGATGCATACTGTTTCTCTGCTTCTGGTCTCATCTGGACTGTGGCTATACTGTGCCTGTTATATAAATAGTGAGTGTAGGTCAGAATGCTTATCTTGGGTCCCTGAAATATGGTTGCTTAGGAGCAGCTGTATTTATTGAAAGTTATGCAGACTGCCTAGCCTATCTGCTGTTTGCCTCTTGAAGCATTTCTGGAAGCCCCTTTTGCCTTCAACAGAAGCTTCTGGGAACATGGTTACAGAGCAAGCATAGTGCAATTCAGAGCTAGGAAAACATCTGCAGTGTCATGCTGATATAGCAAAATTCCGCCAGATTTACCCTGCGAGAAAAAAAAAAAAAAATAAAGTCTCCACAGATGTAACCCTACCACATGAAATGGGAACTGTGTTCCACAAATATGGCCAAAATCAACAGAAGACCCAGGGCACCCCTATTCTTTTCCCTCATATCTTTAGACTTGTGTTGAGACATTCGCCTCTTTCAGCAGGGAACCTTGTCCCTTATTGGAGATAGTGAGCTAGAACTGAAACGTCCTTGTGAATAGCAAGCCTGGTTCTGGTCACCTGGAGAGTGTTAGTTAAGATCATTTTAAATTCTTTCACACTTCTCCCATCATTTTTTGTACATACTGTTTAGGAAAGATGACAAAAGTACACAGTATTCTGGAGCCAAAGATGATCTAAGAATCACACAAATTTCTTGAAAGTGTATGAGTGTGTGTTTATATATATATATTTATGTATAATTTAATACCCTTTCAAGTATGAGAATGGCAGCACAAGAGTGGAAGAATTGTAAAACTAGAATGTCCACATTAAGCTGATGCATGGTACATACCGGATGATATATATACTGCCTTATTATTCAGTTGCGGCTCAGGAAGCTAAATGCATAATTTAAGATATATGTATAGTGTAAGGGTCAAATGCTGTCAGTTACACAAGTGTAAATCATGAGGAATTGCACCAAAGTGACTGGAGTTGCAGTACCCTGGATTTGCACAAGTGTTACTGAAAGCACAATATGAGTCAATACATGTCATCAATACAACTGAGTTACTGGTACTGATGGAAATTTATGTTATGCATGAACTTAAATTCTTCACATTCTTAATTTATTATAATATTGCACGTTATGCTTCTACTTTTATTGCTGTTATTAGAGGAATTAGTGGCTCAAACACTGATATTCTTTAAGTGAAACATCCACCAAATTTTCCCAACCTCCGTTCATAATGACATGAAAAACATTTAATAGCTGCAGAAGCTTACTTACATTTCAGGTCAAAGTCTTAATTTACATAAATGCATAATTCTGATGCTCAGGCAGCATGTTTCTCAGCTGAACTGCACATACAAATGCATCCTTGATGTTCACCTCGTTCAATTAATGATTGTTCAGGTTGCAGTGCAGAGTTGAGAAGGAAGTTTCCTACATGTGTAGGAAAGCAGGATTTGGATGCAGCAGGAAGGGTTATGAACCTGGCAGAAGGGAGAGAGTATGGAGACCTGACAGCTGAAAGAAGAATCAACTGTTTTCAAAGATCATGGGACAACTTTCTTAAGTGATGGTTCTTGAGTTCGTTATTGAGAGTTTGAGTGCAAATAAAATAGCTTTGCGTGGGACACTGATTGCAAAATAAAACTCAATGTCACAAATCAAAGAGGTATAAAAACTGATAATCTCCCGCAGAACTAGCAGAGTACCTGTCAGATATCCTTGGCCTCCAATGACCTTGCTTTGCATAGAGGAAGAATGTATGATTTTCTGGGCTGAGAGGCAGATTTTAATTCTGAAAAGAGGTTATGAGTTAAATATATGATAGCAGTCTATTCAATAATATAAGTCAAGTCCTTTACTTGTGGATCCAGAATTTAGTATTTTAACACATAAAATAATACCATTATTTCTTTTAAATTAAGTACGTTATTTTAAAATAACTTTTTTTTTTTTTTTTTTATGATATTCTTGAATACCTAGAAAGCTTTTAAAAGCTCAAAAGCATATCTCCCAGTATTCACATAATCAAAAATGGCTGACTGAATTTGGGACACACTTACAGAAAAAGAAAAAAAAAAAAAAAGATGGATATTTAAGATTACAATGATCATCTGTGAGAGCTTATTGTTTCAAAAGAAATACTGAAAAAATGAGTCTGAACTCAGAAGGGCTGAATGGATCTCAACATCATAGTGACAAATAGATTATAATTTATATTAAAACATTATCTTGAATTGAGATTGATTTCAAAAGATTAAGACAAATCTAAATATTGTATACCTGGTACATTTATTTAGAAATAAGTCAGTAAAGATCAAGGATTTTATTTTATTATTTTATTTTATTTTATTTTATTTTATTTTATTTTATTTTATTTTATTTTATTTTATTTTATTTTATTTTATTTTATTTTATTTTATATTTTTAATTAAGACTCATTTGTGTATGTATGCTCAACACGTAAACACACACTCATCCAGTTAGAATACTGTGTAGGTATAGATTTGTCAGGATTGTTTGATCCCAAAAGGATTCCTATAAGAAAAACTTCTCTTTCAGAGAAATGATCTCTCTAGAGACTGATAGTGATGATACAATAGGCTGGAGTTGCTATTATTAAAAAAAAAAAAAACAAAAAACTACTTTTTCTGACTATGTTTCTTTTTTTCCCAGTGGGATTCTGATTCCAGACATTCTACCAGCCTGACGTCCACTGGGAAAATGATGACACCATAAATTATTTAAAGGTTTGAAAACCACAAGAACTACTGTATATAACCAGATTGGATTGACTTTTTAACTCTTTTGATTAATAATACATAAAGCCTTAGATATGTGAAGTGGTCGAGTGCTAACCTGTTAACAAAGGAAGTAGAAGGGATGAATTCTAACATTTCTCATAAGTTATTCTACTTAACACATTGGCCAAACAAAACAAACAAATGGAATGCTCTGCTTTAGTCTTATACCTTCAATGCACCATCAATATTTGATGACTACCTAATGTCTCTATATCTCTGGCCATACATGATATTTTGATCATCTGGCTTCCCAATTTCAATCTGCTTTATTTATTTATTTATTTGCTTTTTTTTTTTTCCCCCTTTTTTTTTTCTTTTTTCCCTGCATTCATTTAAACATACAACTAGAAAGTAGACAAAGTGTTTCAATTTTCTGGTTTGTTTTTTAACTTTAATTTTAACAGCACTGACTACTCAGATATGGCATTGATATTTCAGTCTTCAAAAACAACAAATGAGAACTAGAATTTCATCAGTTTAAGACGCTTTATACTCAGTGGTAGGATGGGAGTAGGTATGTATGCTGCTTCAGATAGATTTCACGTTCTACCCTTCTGCTGCTGGCTCTGTTTTAATTATCCACTGGTTTCATAAGTTTTAGTTTCTTACAAGCTGCTTTGGTTGGAGCTCTGAGAACCATTGTTATTTCTTTCCTGTTCAAGTATCAAAGATGCTCAGGACATCCTGCATTTCTGAGCAACAAGAAAAATGACTGGAGACATCACCGTGCCTCTGGGTTGCCTGACCCATGCTTCAGACAACAGGCTATCCAGGGTGACTTTAGTATGACATATTACTTAACAATAGAAACCACTGAACGACTGCATTTTTGTTGGATTTATTGTTTGTTTTTGTTTGTTTGTTTTGTTTGGTTTTGTCTGTTTGGTTTGGCTTGGTTAGATTTATTGTGCAGGTGCTATCTCTGGATTTATTTTTTTTTTTGCATTATCCCAAAAGAAGTTTAGCTAGATGGAGTGATGGTATGAAAACCATCTTTGTCTCTTTAGTCATTCCTATGCATTTATCCTTTGTGATTCCCCACAGAACTCAACTCTCAATTTCCTTCTGCACAGGCACCAGCTGCCCACTGAACCTGCTCAATGTACAAACACAAAATGACTGATTCATTCTTTTTGCCTCTTAATATGCCCATTAAGTTGTCCTTTCTTGGTTCCCCTAATGACAAATATGCCTTACTGCCCATGGCCCTCTTGTACTTCTTCTGCCCTTGCAGACTGACCATTCATTCAATGTCCAGCACCAATGATGCCTCCTCAAATATTCTAAAAATCCTAAAATCCATGTGATGTTAATCTATGTATAAAGGAATGAACATTCCAATTCAAAAGCCTATCCTTCAATTTTTGTCAGCCCAACTTCCTCATTTTTTTTTTCTCTTATTTTGTTGTAAATTTGTATTGATGCCATTAGTGGAATTCAAATGAATTGATAATATGAGCAAAATGGTATCCTCATCCTGGCTCTGAGAAATAAATGGGGTTCAATTTCTTACTAAAAAACAAAATTCAGAAAATTTTGTCAGCCCACAAATTGCATCTGAACTGGGTCTCACTTGTGATACCAATAATAAATGTAAATTATTTATCAACATTTATTAAATGTTAATGAGTGCCATCATCTGACTTCCGTACACACAATATGTGAAATCTGTTGTCATATTCTGTTCCCTTTTCTGATGCTAGGTATTATCCAATTTGTTTATAGTTTTCCCCAAAATAAAGTATATTCATATTTTAAAGAAATAATAATCATATCATCTATAGTAAATTTATATATGCACCTTTTATCATTGTCAATAACAGTATAGCCACATTAATTTGTTAGCTGCTATGGTTAAAAACACCACTAGAACAATTTATTCCCATTCTAAAACAAAATTCTAGCCACAGTGTTATTTTTACATATTTTCTTACTGCATTTTAAGGTCTAACCAGGGGACTGAGACCAGCATCTGGCTTTACCAGAATAGCAAATGTCTTTCCCATACTATCTTTCAACTGTCATTTAATATAAATATATATATATAAAATCAGCATTTGTTTTCTTTTCCATCTGGGATTAGGTGACAAAACAATCTCCTGCATCTAATCAATTATTTTTCTTCTATATCTTTTGCACTTTCCTGCAGTACCATTTGCAAATATAACAGAAAGATCCTTCAGAGATAATCTGGTGATTATTTCAAATTCAACCTTGGATGCTGCAGGCATTAAAAGATGAAAATTACCTAAAGTCCACTGTTGTACAACAAATCTCTACCTCTGGCCTCCTGTCCTGAGGTGAAAATACAAACCAGAGAGATATTTAGAATCATTTTGACAGTTCATAAAATTAAGCAGGGATTAGGGATTCTGTCAAAAATAAATAAGAAGTATAATGCCACAGGGCCCACACAATGTTAATCACATCTCCTTGCAACAGGTACTACTGCAACCCACTTCTGGGTGGGGGGGAGGAGAAGAAAAGGAGTCATTATGTTAATCATGGCACGTATTTAGTATTTAGCACTGGTCATTCCAATTCCAAAAATCTGAGTGCAGAAGTTCAACATGTTAATACATATACGTATGCATACAAACACATGCATAATTAATACATGTATATTAACTACCCATTCAGTTTAAGTCTATTCATTTATAGGCTTCTGTAGAAATGTCATATACCTTGTATATTCTATTTTTCTCTGAATTTTATGGATTAGCCCTAATGATACAAACACTTAAACATATTCTTGATTTTACATAATGAGAGTGCCTTCCTGATGTTAGGGTAGCTCTCAATCTACACTAACACTCTAGTGGGAATGTACTCTGTGGTGCCAGTCATTTAGAACACATATTTAATAAGAAAATAATTTAAACTACTTTAGTAGACATAGATGGCTTTAATCCCTGCTACGTTTGCAGCAGGTAAGCCCAAGAAATTGCAAACATGCCTAAAATTAATTCATAGCAAAAAGTGTGCAGCTGACCACAGAAATACATTTGGGGCAAGCGTGGACTTTTACAGTCAGCTTCCCAAATTTCCCCACCCACTGCATAGAGTTTTCGGTACAATTCAAAACATTTCCTCAGCACTAGCCTTCTTACAGCGGTGCTTTTCTTTTTCTTTCTGGATGAACAAACTTTAATATGTTGCATTTACACAGTGTATAAAATCAGTTTCACTGTAGTAGATTAGTATCATGTTTCAATATCTTTGGAAAATGTTCAAGTTAAATTAACATGTTCCTAACAAACTGAAAAGTCTAAAATAGATTTAAAACTTCTTTTTTTTTATTAAAAATAAATAAATAAATAAAAGATAAAAATTTCAAGATATATTTTATGCTCAAATTATTGTCACTTAATATAAATATTTAATTTTCCTCGTTTTTTTAATGATGTAAATATTGTTTCATAGCAGATATTAACAACTTTCCTGATTCCTAAATGAAACAGACATTAGTTTACATAGTACATTTTAGATGTTTGAAATGTAATTAATTTCCATCTTTAAAATTTTCTTATGAAAATTATTCTCCATCCCACTCTAGTCCTGAATGCTGACTGGAGCTGGAAAAATACATCATAAAAATGTTCATTTAAATATTTAAACAAATTCACTTACTCTGGATTTACATCCCCTTTGGGCTCCACTTTCCATGAATACTCTTATAAATAAACTTACTTTAAGGACGATCTGCAGGGAGGACAAATTATAAACAAAAATTGAAGAATTCACATGGGATATGTGAATTCTTTAATTGCTAGTGCAACAATCATTGATTGTTGCACTAGCAATTAAAGCTTACTGGAGGACAATAATCCCATGCTATATTAATTTTCAAGACTTCATGTCTAGTTTAGTTCGGCATGTTTTTGTTTCTTTTTTCTGTAGAACCACAAACCCTTATACTACTTTGGTGAAAATGCCCATATATGTGTATGTCTGTGCACTCCAGCCAAGGATACTAAAAGACCAAGACTAAGAAGTCTAAGCCCCTTCTTAGCCTGAATCACATTTTACTCATTTTCATCACTGATTTTTATCTGTAATTACTTAGACCATGTGCACTTAGGCACATGGTCTGAACTTTTGGGTAGACCTGTGCGGTGTCAAGAGTTGGACTTGATGATCCTTAAGGGTCCCTTCCAACTCAGGATATTCTATGATTCTATGATTCTACTCAGAGTTAGGTAGAGGAGGAACCTGAACCTGGTCTTTCTACGTCCAAGTCCACTGTTCACTGCTCTAACCACAGGGCTGTCAGGAATAAGTACATTATATATATATATATATACATATATATATATATATAATAATAATTATTATTGTTAGAATAAGAACATCACTTGTTCTCATTCTACCAATAATAATAATAATAATAATAATAATAATAATAATCCATTCAGACAAAGTAGAAACATAGCTTTCAAAATTCATAGAGCTGAGCAAAATGGCTCCTGTCCAACACATGATTATTAAGTAACCACAGCTTCTGAGGCAAGGCTGGATTCCTGTCCCATCACAGATTTACAAGGGAGCAGGGGAAAGCCCTGAAACAGGGAAACAGGGTTCATCCACCACTACTCTCAGCCACTTTGGGTCAGGCTGAGTCTTCTGCAGTGACTGAGACTTTTAGAGAATCACCTGGAATTTCATGTCTGAATTCTTTGCCCAAAAGAAAGAGACTGAGAGGAGATGTGGGACCTCTACTTTATAGGGAAAGTGATGTTGGCCTGAGTTTCACATCTCTCTCAGCCACCTCTCTTCCCTATAGGAGTTAGGTCTTGCACACAGCAATCTCAGGGTGAATCTGGAGGCTGACAAGTTTAAAGGACAGCTAAAGCAAAAAAAAGTTTTTTCTCTTTTCCCCACAATTTCCTCTGTCTGGACTGAGTTCCCAGAACAAAGAACCTCTTTACCATATCCTCTCAGTGAGATAATGCTCTGATGCAAACAGTACTGCTTTCTGTAACTAGCTGTCAATAGTGACACAACCCCATTCGAGTCATACTCATGCCAGTCAGTTTCAAACCAGCCAATATGAACTCTCTTTTGGAGAGGGTACTGTCTTTGGTGGAACAGTTCATATACCACTAACCCATGCCACACAAGCCCCCCATAACTACAAAATAAAGGAACATACTTGCAAACAGGATTTTTATGAAGGAATTAGCAGTGTGGATTTGTGTATGTATTTCTGTACAATATTTTTTTAGTGTCCTTACTTGTAAGGAGAGACTTAAGCAAGACTTCCTTTTTTTTTTTTTTTTTTTTTTTTCAGAAACACACTTCTGACAAAGAAGCTGGTACATGCTTCAGTAATTTTAGCCAGAAATTACATCAAGAGCAAGTTATTCTTCTTATAGACAGCTGAAAGTGAACTTTGATTTATTTTTATTTTCGTCCTCAAGATAATGGTTTACTACTTATTTATGTCAATGGTCAATAGTATGACAAATCGTTCATCATGAGAACGTATGTATCACTTTTCAGCAAACCCTGGTCTTTTGAGGTGAAATGTTACACTGCCACCTATTTTCAAATTGACTTTTCCCTTGGTTGCCAAGGCAAGTTAATTTGCAAATCAACATTTTGCATAAAGCTTTTAAGCCAATCCAACTATGTAATGGCTTCCATTGACATATAATTAATGTCTAAAGCGCTTAAAATTAGATTATTAACAACAACAACAAAAAAAATCCCCAAAGATCAGTGAGTACTCTGTACATGGCCAGCAATTATTTTGCTGACTGAGTAGATTTGGATTTAGAAAATTACAACAAACCTCCAATGTGATTGGAAAGGAATGAAGGATGTGCACACAATGACGTTGGCAGACTTGAAGTGAGAAAAGGTAGTTTCACTGTTCCTCAGAAAAATAAATACAACCCCCTCATAGTTAATTCACAGACTGCCTGAATTAGATATAGTAGAGCAGTAGCAAGTGATGGTTAGATGAGAAGGAAGTAGTAAATGCAATCAGATTTTCATTAATTTAAAATAGGCTTTATGAATACAGAACTGAACCTGAAATTGATCTAAATTTCAGATTTTGTCTTGAACAGCATCAAAGACATGAAGACATGCAAACTTTAAGTTAAACTGTGGGGGTGGGGAGAATGGAGACAGCGTCAGGAGAAAAAAATGTTTTGAGTGATAGGTTCATTTTTTTTGAGACATCTCTCAATTGCAAATTCTTCATCCACATTTAGTCTAAAGAAAGAAATCTCTTTGTGAAAGAAACTATCCAGAACAACAGGAAAATAAATAAATAAATAATAGTTTGGACCAATGGTTTTAGACAATGACAAGTTAATATAGAAAAATATAATGGGATGTGTTCTTGCATGTAGTCTATGAAAAGATAGGCAGGTGCTTGGAGAGAAGAAAGAAGAAGCAAAAGAAGAAGCAAAAGAAGAAGAAGAAGAAGAAGAAGAAGAAGAAGAAGAAGAAGAAGAAGAAGAAGAAGAAGAAAAGGAAAAGGAAAAAAAGGAAAAGGAAAAGGAAAAAAGGGAAGGGAAGGGAAGGGAAGGGAAGGGAAGGGAAGGGAAGGGAAGGGAAGGGAAGGGAAGGGAAGGGAAGGGAAGGGAAGGGAAGGGAAGGGAAGGGAAGGGAAGGGAAGGGAAGGGAAGGGAAGGGAAGGGAAGGGAAGGGAAGGGAAGGGAAGGGAAGGGAAGGGAAGGGAAGGGAAGGGTTATATAACAAGGATTAAAATCCATCAAATACCTCTTTTCACAAGTCTCATAGACTTTCTGGTTGCCTTTACTAATATGCATGCATATTAGTAAGTATAATAATCATTAGTAAATATAATATGCAGTAGATTTTAAGGGGTAATTTTTCTTTTTTGGTTTATTTGCACTTGATATATGTCCATGAGACAAGCTAGAGAGAGAACTTGCATCACAAGTGTCACCAGCATCTGTCCACTTATTCCTTCCCCAGCAAATATCTGGTAACAGATATTTTTTAATGTAGAATTCTATGCCAAACCCAAATCCTCAGCCTAAGTGAGATGTAGAACATCACTAAGAGTCACTTGGATAAACTCCAGGAAAGCCAATTAACATAAATAGTGTAAAAAAGGTACAAGTGGAAGCAAATTGGTGCTAGGCTGATTTTTTTTCCCATGGACATTTTTGTTATAACATACATAATGCCTGCTGACAAAAGGTAAGTTTTGACACTATTATTAGTCCATGGCTGCTCAGTGTGTAAATCAGAATGATGCATATAGTTGACACATTAGGGGAATGTGGAAAATAAACTACCCAATCACTCTGGGCCTAACAACTTACAGACCTCAATGATATACTGCAAGGTTGGTGCTGCTGACTTCAAAAGCAGTAAATCACACTGCCACCAGAAGGTGCTTACAAAATTAAGCAACAAAGATTGAACAGAGAACAAAAGCTGTTTTGCATAGGTAGTTATTTCATATTCAAACCTTCTAATATTTAATTTATACCTTTATTTGGCTTTTATGAAATTGCTTTAATTCTGTATGGGCAATAGGTTTATAAAGCAATTAACAGTACAATCAAAAAGGTCTGTAGTAATGGAGTGTACTTCCCCAAACTAGGCTTCACTAAGAAGTATTGCCTTTGACACTGCTAAGAATATCTTCTGAATATCTTCTTATCAGAAGCATGCATGAGACTGCTGAATAAGAGTTGGTTTGTATTAACTCATTCATTTCATAAATAAGAGACCAAAAGATCATAAATAAAGTGGGTTTACTGGTCATGTCTCTTTTAAATGTTGTCAGGGTAGAATCCAATTTTTTGCATATAATTATGTTCCTGTCCTGCAGCTCAACAACTCCTGCAATTGGTGTTAGTAAGGATGCAATCTAAAAGCAATAAACTGAAGTGCAGACTCTGGAAAATCTAAATCCAGATTTGGGCACAGTAGATTGATCCTGTTTTGCTTCAGTATTCACAAAGAGAATCTGAGAGAAGAATAAATTTTGAGTTTGGTCCAGCAGAAATGTACAGGCAGTTCTACAGCTTTTCTTCTTGCCCAACAAGAAATGCCAACCACAAACTCTCTATTCCACCAAAGCACCAAAGCTTCACAAGAGAAGTTAGTGTTAGTCTGATTCTCCTTCATGTTTAATGAGTGATTTTTATTTTTATTTTTTTTAACATAAAATAGAATTACTGCCATTTGACTACTTGGTAAACCAGCAGAAAGCTACTTGAGGTAAGTTGAGAGCAACCACTCTGTAGCAAGTGAATGAGTTTATGCAAATATCACTACCTCAAATAGGCAGAACTATAAGGCTGCAATGGTGGCTAACACATTACTAGGCCAGATGCTGAAGACCTGAATTCAAAATGGCCTGACTTTTCTCCCTAGAGTTTCCAAAGAATAAAGATACTTCCTGACAAAATAGAAGGTAGTAATGTTAAAAAGCTTAAGAATGTAAAATGGTTCATTGTGGGTCAAATATGCCTTGGTGTAACCATAAACATAAAGGAAATCAATACCACACCTAGCCTGTGTAGGAAGAAAAGATAATTATTAATCATAATTAGTCAAACAACATTATCCACTTAAATGTTGGACATCTTTCTTTCCCCATTGTATGCCTTTGCTTTTCAGTGCACTCTGCTCCCATTCACCATGTCATGGTCTCCCAAGTTATTCTCTGTGTGCTTCTATCACCGCTCCCAGTTTCCCATGCTCTGCTGGCTTGGGTTTGAGTGGCAGAAAGGAATCTGTAAGCAGGTGTTGTGGAAGTGATCCATGCCATTCGGCCAGTACATTAAGTAAAATGATGTTCCCTTGGGAACTCTAATACTTACAACTGCATCAGCCCCAACTGTTCCTGCATGAAAAGGAGGAGGCCAGTCCTGACCTGTTCTGACCAGATGTTTTGGAAATGTGCCCATTTTTAGCAGATATAATTGCTATTAATTTATCAAAAGTGTAAAACGTATTAACAAAGCAGACACTACTTACAACCTAGCAATAAAATGCAAGGCATAAAAAGAGGGCTATAGAAGAGGTTATGTTTTAAAGCATAGGACTGTATTCAATACTAGTTTATGATAATTTCCAAAATACTCCCCTCTATGTAATAGATATCATATGACTGGTTTAGACACAAATGCACAAAAAATTATTTTTCATTATCCTATGCCAAAATTGCTCAGGAATCTCTGTAGAGACTCTGCAGAGAAAAAGAACAATAAAATTAATGTAAAAACTTATGCTGCAATGAAAGCTACTGAATTATAACTATTAAGGCTCATTTGGAAAACTTACACCTTCCACTTTGAATTCTGGAAAGAGAGAACACATGTTGAGACAAATCAAGAGAAAACTGCATTCATATCCTTTTATTAATATCCTTTCAAATTGCTGAATTTTTCAGATCTGTTAGATGAAGAAATGCTTACCAAAAGAAAATTATTTTTTTTCCTTCTCCCTCTTCCCCTACCTGATGGTATCTCTCCTAATGTGTAGAGGTCTAAGGACAGCCCACTACAGTCTGAAGTGCAATTATTTAATAGTAGGATAAAGTCTTTTTCTTATTTTTTATTATTTATTTATTCATTTATTCATTATTTTTTATTTTATGTGAGGATCAGTGGAATTAAAGTGTACTTGAAAAAGAAGCTCTCTAAAATAAAGAAGACCTCTAGAAAACAAAGACAGAATAGGGTTCAGGGACAGGGGTGGGGCTGTTGCTATAGGTTAGAATTTCTGGGTTTCTGAAGCAGTTATTCAGGCTTTTTCTTCACAATTATTAACAACAGGTTGCTGATCACCGAGAAGCAAACTAACAGAATAGAGTGCTTAAAATCAAAATCTTATTCCTAATTTGATGGTCTTGTTAAATTACATTTTTTCCCCACACAATAGAAATATTAAATAATAGTGATTATATTATTAATAGTAGTCATAATGCAAAGGTGTCATCTAGCAATAAACTTGTGTAGCAGTATGATTTTTGTCTTTCTGACCAAATTAGAGAGTTTATGCAGTTTTTCATTTTATTTTATTTTATTTTTTTAACTGTGTTATTTGGAGGAAATACTTCTTTTCTGGCAAAGCTTTTGTGGTGTTCAGTGCCTATCTGTGCATACAAAACATCCCATATGGTTGGAGTAGGCTGGAGGTGTTGCTACTAACCATATTTAAAAAAGCAGATGTTACTAATCTCTTAAATATTACTCCCAAATGATGTCATTTCTGACTGGCAGTGGTTGAGCTCATCAATTGCTTTCAATGTCCTTTTGCATGTAACATGTAAGAGAAAGTAAATTTTGCTCAGGAAGCATGCCTCTGAAAGGGTAGATCACTTTATATTGTTATTGAATTGTTGAGCAGAATGTCAGTTCCTGCAAGGGAATATATATATCTATTACAGACAAGAAAGTAAAGAAGTTTGCCTGGTAATAGCACATTCAGGGAAACTTTTAGGACAGCCATTTCAGAGTCAGGTTGCAATGTGACAAGCTGAGGTTTTTAGCTCAGAGTGCCTGTCTGTGTCATGCAGTACACAAAGACAATGTTCTTTTACATGTAGAAAAGATTTCTTCGCAGGTCTTCACATGAATATTGTAGGTGCCTCTGTGAACAAAGCCAATGTGAATTCCTGAGTTGCTTCTCAGTTGATTCTACTTACAGTAGTGAATACACAAAAATGAAGGGTAGCACTGGACATTTTGATCATAAATGGCACAGAAGTGAAATATCTGCCTTATAAATCCTTCTCCTCCCAAATCTCTTTGTACCTTTTCTGGACTTCCAGAAAATTATACATACACAAAAAAATAGACTAATATAACTAGCCCCTGCTTCAGAAACTGGTTACTATGCTAATGGTTGATAACAATGATACCTAGAAAACTTCTTCCCTTGCTCCAGTAATAGTATGTTGCTTCATTTTACTCTGGAAGGAATTTCTTCCCTGGATTCTCTGTTTCCTTGCATTGCTCATTTTGTGTTCTTCCCATCCATTTTTTTGCTGTTGCTATCCTAATTTGCTTTTTTACAGAATTCGTACTCTGCCAACTTTGTCTCCTTCCATGTGCACTTCACACAGATGTTTGCATCAAAGATATTTTGCAGAAATTATTCTCAGGGATTAATTATCCATTAGTTTTAAAGAATTATCTTTGATCAGTTTTGAATGCTTGGCCATTTTTTTTAATTTTTTTTTCCCATTTTGGGAAGAGTAAGAGAACTTAACTTACCTTAACACAATTGTGCAAAACTCTGTATACTTGTCCGGGTTTCCCTTTAAATTTCCTGATTATTTTTAACTTCTTTATGGAAGGTTGTATTGCCTGATCAGTTACAAAGATTGCATGAAGTCCAACTCCTCTGAAGAGAGGAAGATGTAAAGATGCAAACAATTTATTTGTTTTCAACTCTAGAGCCCCTTTTAGCTAAAATGTGGTTGAAAAGTTCAATTTCAGTAACTTTTGTAGGTACATACAACACAAACTCTTATAAAACATTAAGAGCAAAGACATTCTTGTCTTTGTACCTTTTGTACCTCTCTACACTCATACCTTTTTTTGCATAAAAACAAAAACAAAAGTTTAATTTGGAGGCAGCTGTCTGGTTCTGTAAATGAAGTTTAAATATTATATCTATCTGTCTATATACATAATAAAAAATAACTTTTATGCCTATCATTTTCAGCAATGTTTAATCTAGTGTGTAGCAGTGTAAGACAGTTCTCTGTTCCATGCTTACCTTGTAAATTTACATTTTTGTTTTTCATAACACATATGAAACATATTTACACTTTGCTCAGTCTCTGCTTGCTTCCAGTGTGGACTTCAACCATTCCAAGCAAAAAAAAAAAAAAAAGAATAGAAATTCAGGAAAACTTGAGTGATTGGCAACTGGCACACATGGTTAAATGTCAGCATTTTGGTATGTCATTTAATGGTCAGACACTTCAGTGTATTGCCATCCAACAAACCTATGAGACATATTATCAAGGAATATATGCCAGCTCTTTTCCAGCAAACTGCTTGATGCCTGATGCCAAGTACTGGTGGGTGTATACCTTTTTATGCTGTCACAGCATTCAGCCTCCAGGGTGTTGCGTGAAAGGATCATTGGATGTTAATGAATAACAAAATGTGTCATTTCCCTTTAGAATTTGTATATCTATCATATACAGTGAAAAAGACGTGTTTGTTTTCCTCTGCCTGTATTTACATGTGTGTCAAAATACGTACTGTTAAACCTGGCCACATGCTTAGACAGTATGTTGTCTTGTTAGTCTTTTTTTGATTATTACTGTTGCACATGATCATACATCCAGTTTAATACAAAAAATAAGAACCTCAGTAAAATAAATTTGAACATAAAGTCTGTTTCTTCTTGCTTGGAGTAGCACTTGTGTTTTAAACCACATTTTCTATAGACAATAAATTTGTAAGAAAAACACAACCTATTTTAGGTATGTCACTACTTATACTGTCAATAGAATATGATATAAAATAAAAACAAAACCAAACAAACAAGAGGTTCACCATTAGAACTGAAAAACACAACTACATGAAAAATACTTTGAGAATACCTTGTAAAATAAAAATTAACAAATGTCATGCTTTAACAATAAAAATATATTTTTCATTATATTTGTGGAAATAAAGAATTCAGACCTACAGGTAAATTTCAAATAGTTTAGGGAGAAAACACATTCATTTTGAACACAGGCTAAAGAAACTCGCAAAGGTCCGTCAACCAGTCCCCAAGCCAGTAGCAGGACATTGAAGTCTGACTGCAAGAAACCATTGTGGGGCTAAGAAATAGCTGGTCAGCTAAGAAATAGGTGCAAAAGGCACATTTTGGAAAACAAGAGTTATAATAAGTTGTTTATTATAAATTCTTTTTTCAGCTTGTCTCAGAGACTTCCTGACTCACATTTCTATGCTTTAAGCATTTACCTATAGGTTTAAAAGTATTGTGTATGATAAAGCACTCTAAATGGGTTTCCCAGTGCCACTTCCAATCTCATTTTGCGGCTGCACAAGAAAATCAGTTTAATTCCTATATAAGGGAAGGATAGTTAGAGGTATTAAATTGCACTGTATACAAGTGATTTTATTAGATGATATGGCAGTTATAAAATAATGTTTTTAATTTTCTTTGCAAATTCTAAAGGTTGTATGTAATAGTAATATTTTTACAGATAGTGTGCACTGTTTCACAGAGAAAGAGATGTGGTATTGTGTGTGTGTTGAGTTTTTAAGAAAACTCAATTCACTGTGGGTCTTTAATGGTGTTTTTTAGCAAACTGATTTAAAGTTCCCTAGGGCACACATACTGTAGGATTGTGACATATCATACCAGGTTAAGTCAAACTCAAAATGTTATGTGATATGACAGCATGTAAAACACATGATTAACACATCCACTGGGAAACTTGGCTTTAAGAAAAATGGTGTAACAGGGAAACTCGGGGCACTCTTTGGTAAATTCAATTTTTTTAAAAATAAAAAGGTTCAAAAATAAGATACTATGTCAGCTTCTGTTTGATGCTCCAAACTTTTTCTTTTGGATAAAATGTCACTGTCAAAGATCAGCAAATATTTGTGGTCAATGTGA
The DNA here is from genome assembly GCF_964035555.1 of Netta rufina. Taxonomy (NCBI): domain Eukaryota; kingdom Metazoa; phylum Chordata; class Aves; order Anseriformes; family Anatidae; genus Netta; species Netta rufina. The sequence goes on from NC_140128.1 coordinate 51,835,670, forward strand.
ATAATGAAAGTTGTACTTCTCTTGGAAAGGAATTGGTTTGTGGAAAATTCAGACTGTGATGACTGGGATAAAGAACCTACTAGAGATTCCCAAACATAGAATTTCACTCAGTAGTTCCTAAGATTGAACATATGCAATGAAGCCTTTATACCAAAGAATGTAAAACTATAATTTGCCAACACAAGGAAAATAAGTCTCTTTACTCACTTTTGTAACAGTAAACATAACATACCTACATTTCCTGATAGGTTTACATACATACATTACTACATACATCATTACATATATCATTTCCTGATATGTTTGCATATCATACCTACATTTCCTGGACAAAGACCAAATTATTAAAGTATTACAGAGGTAACATGAAAGGTGGCTATGAGATACAACAGGTAGATTTTACGCCTAGTTTAATCCTTCCTGTAGCATTGTTAAAGAAGGTCCTCAAATTGCCTATTTCTATTACACCAGAACCTCAATTTGATCCAGGGCAGCACAACCATTGGCTTCTTTTCAGCTTTTAGGGTCCTGTTCTGATTCTCTCCTAAAGAAACTATAGATCTATTTAAAAACAACAAACAAACAAACAAACAAACAAACAGATCCATCTTTTATAACCCCAAGCTATGTTGCTATTTGGGAATTTTTAAGTTGACCTTCTACTGAAGTTTTAGCCAATGTCTTCCAATTCTTTACCTGCTCTTCCCCTAATCTTTGAACTAAATGGTTAATATCAACTAAATTTGATAAATTTTCAAAAATAATGAGTTTCAGCAAGTCCTGCCAGCATAGACAGCTGGCAGAGGATGAAGATCTTATTTGTGTCCTTTCTCTGAGAATAGCTTAAATACCTCTCACCCATTATTAGACAGTAGAGAATCCACATTGCCACTTACTTTCCATACTCACCTGGTCTGGGAAGCAAAGTCAAATTTATTGAAACTCCTTGCTTTTTATTACAAGTAGTTTGACGAAACTCTAACCACCTAGCTTACTGTGCCAGTTCGTAAGGAAGAGATGTGTATACTAGTACCAGATCAAGGTCCAGTTAATAGATTGTTCTCTGAACTCTTTCCCAGGAGATGATGCAGAGAAAAGTTTCTTGAGCTACTAACCTACGCAGGCACAGATCCTGAAGACAGTGCAGGTGTAGTGTGAGCCACAAGAAAAAGCAGACGTGTTTACTGGAAGCAGGGCTGGATGGAGTCCTGAGTGGCTCTGTGGAAGTACGGTCACTTGCATGTGATAGGCCCTGGGGTGAGGTAAATAGAGCAAAAGTTGTAGCCTGCTTATCCTTTATGGTACATGCAGCATGTGCAATAAGCCTCCAGATATGCAAGTCTTGGTATTAAGGCAAAAGATAAAACCTTACTGAACCTCTGACGGAAAAAAAAGGAAGGAAGGAAGGAAGGAAGGAAGGAAGGAAGGAAGGAAGGAAGGAAGGAAGGAAGGAAGGAAGGAAGGAAGGAAGGAAGGAAGGAAGGAAGGAAGGAAGGAAGGAAGGAAGGAAGGAAGGAAGGAAGAAGATTGTTAAACGTATCTAGTGCCCAATCTCGTATGATTTAAAAATTATCTCGGTTTCAAATTCTGTACTTTTTCAAAATTCAGAGGTCATTAAAACCTGTCAAATATTGGTAATCCCAGTTCCCACTATCTTTGCAAGTTTTGGCCAAATTTCAGAATCTGGTATACTAGGAAATTTATTAGGATGTGGTTTGAATATGGCATTAATCACTGATCCAGTAAATTGTTTACAATCTACAGTGATAGATTAAATGGACTATATCAATTGTAATCCAAAAATGGATTGCCATCACTCAGGAATGAGGACCATATAGGGCATAATTTGTACAGTATCCCCAGAGTTCTGTTAAAGCTTTTAAATTCTTACCTGAAGCATTCAACTATTTTGAAGTGACAATGTAAATCATACTGGATTAAGTAATGTCTAATATGCCTGGAAGCGAAAAAGGAAATTTTCTCCTCTTCTTTCTCCTACAACAAACAAAAATTCTGTGTCTCCACACTCATACAAGAACAATGAGAATGGTTTAGGGACAATCAATTGCACTGAACATTCAAGCTGTTGAGTTGTGTACATTTTACAGGTAGAAAATGGAGCTTAACAAGATTCAGATTTTCAGCTGTGAAAATAATAATAATAATAATAATAATAATAATTTCACAATTTTTAGATAAAGAATTTTTTTTTTAAGAACTCATATTTTCTTCTGAAAATGAAACAGTATTTTAGACCTTTACACAGTGAAAAAAAATCAAATTCCACCTTTTTTTTTTTTAAACCTAAAAATATTTTTCCTTATGGAAACATTAATGAATATAGTTTGGAAGCTCTTCTGTTTCAAATATTCTATTTCAAACAAGGCTTTCCTTGCAATTGTAAAGAAATATTACAGCTAAATTCCTGATTCCTCTGACAGACAATAGTGGACTGCAGTACAGTATACACAAGAACTTAGTGTTGATGGTGTGCTTGAAGTTATGTTATAAGCAGTTATTGACATATATACATAGAAGATAATAAACATATTATATTAATCCACTTCAAGTGAATAAAAACATTCCTGAGGTCTGGACAGATTTCTGCAGAGTACTATGGAAAGGTAGGGCGCCTGATACTGTTATGAGAACTCTCTGCCTAAAAAAGCATACAGAGCACTGAGCCCTTCCACAAAGTTTATACCTGGCACAGTCAAACAGCCTTGTCATTGTCCAGGAGCAAGGTAGACATTTCAGATGTTTTTTGTCAGTGACGGAGGTAGTTAAGAGATCAAATCACTGTAAGTAAAAGCCCAGCCAGAAGAATTTGACCATACCATACAGGAGACTTGCTTACCTGCTGCCCAGTGGAGCAGCAGCAACAGCAGTACTTGAGCAGTACTTGAGCAGTACTTGAGCAGTACTCAAGTTCCCAGCCCTAAACCAAGGAAGCAGAATGTACTGTGTAAGTCACAGTAAAGAATTTAAATAGGGTTGAGGCTGGTTTGGTGATACCAACGTATAATGTAGTTCCACAGAAAGGACTTAAAAGGAAAACTTGTAGAGTTTAGTAGCAATGGTTTTCTTACAACAGTTGAAAGCTAACATATGTGTTTTTAATAGAACATTTTATCTCTGCTGTATATTCCTTTGGTATTATTTGTTAATGATACAGACGAGCTATTGTTCCCTGCCACGTTATATTGGATTTTGTTATGAGAGGCAGCTGAAGTGATTGGGTATTAATAGAAATGGACATCTCTATTAAAGAACACACAACCAAGCAGTTATGCAGCAAAACCAAACAGTCAAAATAAAACAGTGCAAACAAAAGACTAGCCTGTTATTACTCAGTATCCTCTGAATTCTCCTGTTTTTCAGTTTTTGCTTTTGCAAGTCACATAAAATGTGGTTGGTGCTAAACAAACACATAGGGAGAGAAAAAGGACTGTAGCCCTCTAAAACTTGCTATCTGAAAGCATCATTCACCAAAGCATAAATGATACCTTACATGAAAAAATCAATAAGAAATAAAATCAATTTATTAGGGTGTTTAAGTGAATTCTTGTGAGATTGCAAGACTTACATGTGCTTCTGTTATAGACAGGCTTCAGATCTTGTGAGTACATCACTCTTTTCTGTCCTGGTCTGCCAACAGCTTCAACACAAATATGAAGGGGAAAAGGCTCGCTACAGGATTTCAACAATTTATTACATGACAGAGGCTTATTTTTGCCTTTTAATCTCAGGCTTCTTTCAAATGAAGTCATAAAATTATGCCAAGTTACTGTGCAAGTTGTGATACTGCCAGCTCTTAGCTGAGGTGAGAAAACCCTGCAAATCTATTTCCTTTGGGACTGAGGCACAAACCTGTTCTGTAAGCTTGTTCTCTTCCCTGGTCATGCTCTCAGTTTTCATGGCTTTCTGCTACTGATCCTCACCTTAACTGCTGGACTGTTGGGCCAACAATATCACTAAGTATAACTTTAAATACTGCTAATGTGATAAAAACTTGCATAGAAGATACAATCTGTGTCTGAGGAATATAAAGTGAATTTGCATTTGAATGTAAGAGGATTTTTTGTTAGGGGCAGGTTAACTAGAAACCATTTCTTAGGAAGCTCTCATAAGTTTAAGAAATCTTGTTGGAAGACTTTCTCATTAAACCCTCTAAAACCTCCAAGAAGTTATTGTTCTGGGTAATCCAAGAGACAAGACTCAAGGCCATGGAGTAAATTAAAATTAAATCTTACTATTCCTCATTAAAAGCAAAAAGCAGGTCAGATGCAATTCAAAAAGAATACTGATTAAATATATTTAAACCATGTTCACATAACTGAGGGTTGTGAACACCAAAACAAGCGACTCCATACATGAACCACCAGAGGACAGCAAATAAAACATGGAACTGAAAAGTCAGACCTGCATTAAAACTTTGTAAAATTTATAAATAATACAGGCTAGAGAACTAACCAGTCTCGGTACGCAGCCTGGCACTGAAGTTCTCATTTGAAATTATTAAGTGTTGAACAATTTACTGCTTGACTCTTCCTGCCATGGGAGTTAACACTCCCGCTTACCTCTAATTTTTTCTACCAGCATTCAGTGTCATGTTTATATTAATTTCAAAGAGAAACTGGAGAATAAAGGGAAAAAGTTTGTAATCTACTTTCATTGCCCTGTTTGAAATATTTAATTCAGACAAAAAAAAATAGCAAAAATCTCATATTACATATACAGAAATGAAACCTTCAAATCATTTTTTTTAATTATTATTCTGATGCATAGAAAGATATGTATTCTATCTATTTTTAATATGCTTCCATTTCACATATGGCTGCTCTCTGCTTTACCATACATGAGATTTTTCTGTTATGTATTTCTCTTCTGTGCCCAGAACATACTCCAGGGGGATATTTAGTGAGCGCTGATATTTCCAGAGTTTTGAAGAGCCTGCCAGAACCGAGTTTTGCTGCTGTGGGCCAACTCTCAGGAAGGGATGGCCTAACTGATTTATTAGGCACAGTGCAGAAGATTCATGTTGCCCTCTGCAACAAAACTCTCACTTTTTGCTGAGTTTTGCTGCAAATTGGACAGCAACCTACAGTGACTTGAATTTCCAGTTTACAGCTGGTGCTCTGAATACTTTCTTTTCTACTAGACCTGGATTAGAGTTAGGATAATCCTGCCTCAAGTAAAGGATGCCCAGACAGCCTGAAGCCAACCTCATCAGGAGATCCTGACCCTCCAAGGAAGACCATTGCCACTGTATGTAACAAGCATGAGGTTATGCATGGTGTTTCCTGACACTAAGAGAAGGAAGCTCCTTAGTGACAGATTTTGGCTCTAGGACATGGAAGGCCACAGTGCCCCAGTCAACAGTAGCTCAGACTTCAGTTGTAAGGTAATGTGTTGCCTACTGTCCTGTTAATGCAGGAGGATAGATTAGATGTGGTCTAATTAGGTTGCAAGCTCATTAAACTGTCTGGAAAAAGTGTTTCTTACAAAGTTTCTTACAAAGTAAGAAACTTCTCTCTCCTTGATCATTCTCAATTTACAGACTGGACCCAAACTGTTGCTGGGACCTCTGTGGCTTCCCTTGGTAAAAGGATAAAGAAAGCTGATAAAAAGGAACATAATTTTCCTCTTGCACCAAACACTGTACTGAGTCCTTCTTTTCTTTAGCCTCTCCAGGGGTCTTTTCCCATGTTCATTTCCACCTCTGGTTTATTAATGAACCAGACCTTCTATGGAATCAGTATTTGCATTGAACTCCTGCTAAATTATGATAATTTGATCTTAACCTCTTGACCTATCCAATATGTCCTTCACCTGCTGTTGGGAAGGAAAAAACATCTTGAAGGAGACATGGATGTATTTTGCTCCTGCTGTTGAGACAAAGCCCTTTGGCATATATACTGCAGAAGTATTTCTTTCATCAGGCCTTTGAAGAACAGTGGGGACTTTAAAGCTGAATGGGCTTAAGAAATATTTAATGATGAGCTGCCATTTGCTAAATGGAGAATCAAAAAAAAATGTACTAGTTTTTTAAATGTCACTTGTTACTCTTTAGATAAACAAAACATCTTGATCCTCCATCAAGAAGGAACATCAAATTATAGCCCTTTGTAAACTGGTAGTTCCCACATGGCTCACTCTTTTCTCATGTAAATGACAACATGACATGTCTATGGAAACAGTGAAATAAAGTTCTTTTAAAGATTTTGCACACATAAAACACCATGTTTTATGTCCCATGAGGTGGAACATCACCTCACTGGAGGTACTGAAAATGTTATCATTATGGAATGGTTTAAGGTTTAAATAGAATATCAACATTTATTGCAGCAGACTTATAGCTAATTTTGGTACTACTGCTGACACATCCTATCAGAATGGTAGGTTTCCAAATATTGTGTTATTTTTTAATCTTATTAATGGTTTTGCATGTACAGTGTTATTGAATTTGTTGTTTGCTAATATGATATGAGAAACTGTTACAGTATCAATCTTTTCAATAATATATGCAATTTCAAATTCTTAGAGCAAGTTCCTATTATATCACAGTCAGAAATAGGATATATATATTATTTTTATTGTTGATTTTGCAATGCACTACTATCAGGTTTCCATGGTATTTATTAATTTTAATTGCCCCTAAGATCTCACTAAGTTAGTAGGATGTTATTTTTGCAATGCAGGGGGAGGGAGAGGAATATTTTATCAATTTACAGAGAGTTTATAAGACCAGAAATTCTGGAGTCAGCATAACAGCTTAGGGCAAAATCCTGCTGTTATGCAATATGGTTGTTGAGGAGGGGGGAGTGGTGGGGTGCTGACAGAAGAACCAGTATACTTGTGTAGAACCGGGTAAAGCAAGGCAGCTAGAGAGAGAAAATCTTCAGGGAAGGTACCTCATGGCATGTATTCTACGTGCCAGTCAGTGCCTTGTTACTATAGCTGCTCTTTGTCTCATGGGTTCTAGGTAGAAGGGGAGAAAGTCCCCTAAGAAGCAGCAGACTGTGGGTTAAAGGAGGGCCCTGGTCTCTTCCTGCCCTATTTCCCAGCACCCTGTTGTGTCTCTAGCTACAGGGTGGTGGCAATTTACTGATGAGGATGGCAAAAAAGACCTATTGTGATTTTATATTTATCAGCCACTGAGATTCCTATGCATTTGGTTAGAAATGACTAAAATGAATACTCATAGATGAAGACAAATCAGTATTTTAGAAATAAGTTTATATGTTAACATACAATTTATGGCATTTATTTTCTCAGGATATATTGCTTTTGCATAATCTTGCAGTATTTTTCTGGCATTGAATCATTTATATTTTTAGTAATATTATGCCACTAAACATTTATGTACTGTGGGAGCTCAGACAAAGTTCAAAAAAAGCCTTTGGACTGAGTTATTTTTCTTTCCCTGTCAAAGTGAGAGTATGCACTGCTATTCATCTCCAAAACCAGGCTCTACTACAGAACCTGGTGTAGAATTCTACATCCTGCAAGTAGGAGAAGTCATAGAGTAAATGCTGTCTTCATGAGAAGATAACACTTTACTCAGTGGTGTTTTTTTTTTTTTTTTTTTTTTAATTATTATTATTATTACTAAATCACTTCAAACAGTTTCAAAATGTAATGGAAACAATATGGTGTGGCTCTTGATGTTGGCTTCTACAATTAGTGTGTTATTAATTAAACTCTCGAGTAATATAATAACTTGACTGTTGGAACCTCTCTTTGCATTTAAAATACATGCAGACTATGGCTCCAATTATAAATAGACTATAACTCTAAAGGCTTAAGACTGCAAATTAAATTATTCAGAGACAAATTGTTAAATTTATGTTAAATTTATGTTATATTCCTGAGAAATTATTTTTGTGCATTTTTATTTTGTTCCGTATAATATATCTAAGCACTTTTTTCTCCAGCATAATTTTGTTCTGGAAGACATACATCTCTTTCCCTATGAGCATGTTTGCACAGACACACGCACTCACACACTCTTACAGTTAAGTGTTATTTCCTGAGGAATTATCTGCATGTGTCTAAGTAGAGCTAAGTTGGTTCTGAGATAGAACTAATACCCCATTTTCTCTGCCTATCTACTGTTAGAAAATCCATTCTGCAGAACTGTGATTAGCCATGTGACATTGCAGAGGATCTCCAATACTCCTGTTTTTGTTCAATCACCATATTCATTGTTTAGCAATAAGAAATGCATTCATAAGCCTCAGGAAACAGGTTGTATTCCAGCATGAATTAGCAGTTTGTATGGGAGTCACAGGTCCATCATCCATCATCAATAAAATCAGCATCTGGTGGTGTTAGGGTTTCATATTTATCCTTTAGTCATGGCCATATTTAATATGTTAACGTGTTAACATATTGAAAGACTTGCATAGACTTGCATAGACTGAGATTATTTCTAGTTCAAAAAAATTAGTTTGAAGGCTTTATATCATTAACTATTCAGTCAGTGACCTAGAATGTCTGAATTAAAATTGGTCAGAGAGATTGGGAATGTCCAGTAGCAAGTATTATTGAATTATAAACATTTGTCAGTTTTGTACAAGTACATTTTTCTTCCATTTAGTGACACAGTCAGGCTGACTAGAATCCATATCCTATATGGAAAATTTTAATACAGAACATTTTGTTAGAAATATGGTTTTAAGGCAAGTGACTTTTTTTTTTTATTTTTTTTTTTTTTTCCGAAAGCTAGCTACATGGATATTATTAGGTTTCCTGTAAAAACAGAAAATATTTAAATAAATCATTTTTAGACTTTAGGGCAGATGCTACTTAGTACTGATTGAAACATTCTGCATGATCCCAAATTTTACAAGTTTGTGTTTTGTTACAAAAACAATGAACAAACTAAAAGCCGTAGAACTTTTTAACAAATGCCATACAATAATCTGTCAGCAGATCATGTATAAGTATTTTTGGCATGTGTTGATATAATTTAAAAAGAATACAGGAATATAAAATTAGCTTTTAAACATTTCTACACTTTCCAAAATAAAGGAAGTTTCTAAAACAACATTAAGTAATAAAGAATGGGAATCAAATTTAAAGTGTTGCTATTTTCACATGGACCAGAAATTTAGCATTTTGACTGGGTCAGACACTTTTCCATGTTAACTTGGGACTTTATCTACCTCAAGGTACTCCTGGCCAATGTTAGAAGCAGTGAAAAGAGTCAGTAATATATAAGTTAATTCCACTTTATTCCCGGTGTTTTAATCCTGTGTTTTCACAAATAAATAGAAGAACTAATTCAAAGTATGTTTTAGAACTAAAGAAAGCTGACAACCTTATTTCAAAGCGCCCTCCTTCCCTACTTGAAGGGACAGCATAAAGTAGCATTAAATCTTTATCAAGGTAAGGAACAAGCTCAATGATTTCAGTTCAAGTGCTAAACCAACTGAGGGGGAGGGTATTGCCATTTGTGGATATTGTTTTGTGTCTCCACCTCCAACAAGTTATCTAGTTAACTGAGTTGCCAATACAAAGCCACACAGCTATAAACCATCTGTACACAGCTGTATGCATTCCTCCTGCAGAGCCATCTGCAGATTTTGCCACAAATCCAGTGTTGGCTCCAGAGGTTTTGGTGCCCTGGGGAAATGGGGGAATTTCTGTGCCTCCCAGCACAAGTTTACTTACAAAGCAATGTTCTGTCAACAAAATATTGCTGCCCTTCTTGGCTGCCTGTCCTACACACATCAATTGCTTTTCTTCAGCACCTCAGAGGGAATTCCAAAAATCCCAAGCAATTTAGGAATATGTGTATTTTCTCTTCTACTCTTTCATTTGTCATTGACATGCTTTCCCAATACTGCTAACATTTTGGAGAATACTGGTTGTCAGTGATAAGGATTCTGGGCCAAAAGCCTTCCATTCCTCACTCACTTGGAAACAAGAGACTGAAAGTCTTATCCATTTATGCTGTTCTTGTCATTTTGTCTAGACTTTTTAAAGGTGTCCCCCTGACACAGAACATTTTTTCTTTTTTTTTCAGGAGGTGGTAACAGGGGGACACCCAGAATATAATTTTTTTCAGCCAGGTTGACAAATCAGCACCAACCAACCATGAGACATACTGATAACGACAATAACAACAACATCCCATCATAAGTTTGTACCCTGTCTTGCAAATCAGCCATGAATTTCTCATCTAAATAGGGAAATCCACTTATTTGCCTTTCCTGATAAGAGCAATAGTTACGAATTGAACCATTTAATCTTGGAAAAGAAGTATGGAAAGGAATTCAAGCAATCATGAAGCCCTTCCTTATGTCTCAAGGCAGGATCAGTGCAGCGAGGTTTATTTCACAGGTGATTGTGGAATCTCTTCTGAAATACTTGTAGTGATGACAGTTCCAGTCTGCTCATTTGCTTGCAAAAGAAAGCATTGTGCTGTTGATTTGGGATATTAATGATTTAACCTTTCAAATATTTTGTTGTTGGGATGGTGGTGGTGGTTCAAACCATGTCTAGTACCGATTTCAAATTTCATAAAAATCCTTAATTAAGACATAAAGTCAGTCCTTGTTTATCTGGTATTGGGGAATGGACAATTTACATCTACTTTCAGCTGTTATATCACTTATACTTTATTCATGTTACTACTGGTAGTAGGGGGAAAGAATTGATTTTTATATTTCATGAAGTATTTGCACACTGTATGTCAATACTGATATGAAGGAGAGTCACAGAACAGTTTTGTTCATTAAAAACATGGTAAAATATTTTATTCTCTTTTAGTCACAGTGACTTGGGGTAATGTTTATATTGTCAAGGAAGACTAAGTAAGCTTTATATCATGTCATAGTGTAAATATAATACTATTAGATTTATTTCTTCTTAAACATCTTACAAAGACTTTTTTTCTTTTTTTTTTCTTTCTTTTTTTTTTTTTTTCCTGAATCACACTGTATGTGAACTGCTAAAATGTGTTTTAGTAAACTGAAACAATAGCAAGCAATACTTTTTGATGTTTCTAGCCTTACACAAAGCTTCTAGCTTTACACAAAGAATAATATGGGCTTTAAAGAGTGTTTTCTCCAAATACAGATGAACTTCCCAACCACTTATTTTGGATATTTGTAGGGATTAGACATTTTTGAGTGCATGGCCTGCAAATAATTTTCTGAAGTATATTTTTAAATATTCATAATGATTAGGCCATAAATATATGTGTTACTAACACTCATTGGTCCCTGGTTCAACAGCTCAGAAGGGAAAAGAGTAGAAAAACATGAAAGCTGATTCAGGAAAGTTGCAGGGGAAGAAAAAAAAAAAAAAAGAAAAAAAAAACACAACACCTTAATGATGATATAGTGCAGTTGAAGATGTTACAAGGATAAAAATCACCTAGTTAAGAGAGAAACTCTCTTACTTTGTAGTATTGGTGCAATAAATGACTGCAGAGATTGAGTAATCAACAAAACTAAAATGGAGTCTTGAAACAATCTTCAAACTTGTTTTGCATGCTTGTGACAAAAGTGGAAAGATTATTCCAAATTCTGTGGTAATGTAAATAAAAAAGACTCCATTGATGTCATTGGAATTGCACCATCTGTGTCAGCACATATTTTAACATGGTTTTCTTTCCTCTCTTCTGAAGAAACTACTTTTGCAATGCCACCTTGGAGATTGCATGATGGTTATTCAAGAGACTTACTTAGGAGGAACAGAAGTGGTGCAGTTTATCAGGTACTAAATGAAAACCCAACCCTGGCGAGTCACAGAGAAACTTGACTTCTCACACCAGGTGCACAGCAGTTATTGGTCTGTTTGTGAAGGGAAGAAGTTCATACCTTGTGCTTACAGATAAAATTTAAAATTTGTAATAGAGACCTGAGGAGTGACATGTACCTAAATAAACCAAATATATACCTAAATAAAATCCAAAATAGTTATGACAGTTTAAAAAGCAGTTACATATTTATTTTAAGAAATATCTTCAGGGGATCCAGAGTTCAAAATTCTGGCCTCTCCCTTCCTGGATCAATGGGCTGCTACAGACAATTAACATTTTGGGAGATAACAGCATCATACAGAAAATACCTTCCATTCAGTTTTGTTTTGGTTTGTTAAAAAAATAAAATTAAAAATTCCTCTTTTCCTTTCTTAATTGAGGTTGGCATATGCTAAAACATTAAATATCCCTCCAACCAGCTCTCTGAATCCGAAGTTGGCAGCTTCAGTCTGTCTCTAGTTACCACAATCCAGAACTGCACATGATTTTTTTCTTTCTTTTCCTAACTAAGCTATATTTTTTATTTTCTCATCAAGGACTTGAGACCACTTAATTATGCTGAGCAGTACATTACTCTGGGTGTAGTCCTACTGACATCGTACCCAGCATATGTAGTGCTGCCAGATTTTCCTATAGATGATTAGAGGTTGTTCTATTAGACTGTCATATCCCATTTAAACAAGGGGTCATTTTTTAAACCATCTGCACTATATAAGGAGATATCCTTTGACTTAAATGGTAAAAAAGAACATTGTTTAAACAAACACAAAACTGTTGTTGTAAAGAGTTCATAAAGATGAAAGTTTATAGAGCAAAATTCTCTGTTTGTGAGCCAGAGAGTGGGAAGGCAAATTCTGTCTCCTGCTCAGTGTGTATTTACTTTAAACCTAACTTCAAGGTAGAAACTAAACTCTTCTGGAAAGAGTAAAGAAACTCTCTCTGTGTACTGCTTTAAAGTTAGTTTCCTTTAAGCAGACACTGCTACATGTGCCAAATGGCGTGTGTAACTGATGTTGAATAAGGTCTATGTGAGTCTTAGCTGCGATCAGCAAATTCATTTAAGCACTCAGGTTAATACTAAACTCAGGCATTAATAGAAGAAAATGCACTCCCAGAGACTCATTTATTTGAACGAATGAGTTATGCAAGTAAACAGCATTTCAGCTATACGCTTTTTACATGGTAACAGGAGTACAGAAGGAGAGTTTAATTAAAAATGTAGCTATTCCCTTGTCCTGTGCCTGCATGCATGCTAGGGTTAGATAAGTGATGTTCTCTTCATCATGCAGAATTGCTGTACTATTGTGCCAATAACTACTACCTTTTGAATTAGTTGAACACTTTCTGGTAATGCCACACATCAGGATGTTCCCATGGAAACAATGGGTGAAACAATATCTAGTACTGATGCAATAGTAGGGATGTGGAACCATAATTATGGTCCATGGTTAAAATCTCAACCAAGCCTCCTTATAAGCTTTTATTTAGTCTCTCTTTATTTAAAAAACACTCTCTTTAACTTGTGCTAGAGTATTATTTTGGTCTGAAATATAGCCAGGCCTAATCAGAAGTTGCTGTGCAGGAGATAAGTAGCACAAAAAAAAAAAAAAAGTAAGTTACTGCTTCAAGGTAGTTTTGAGTTAGAGTTTGTTGGAAATACTTTGGTTTGGATTTACCAATCAATATCAAACATTCCTTTGAGGTTCCTAAAATTCCTACTGATTTCTTAGAACACATTCAAAACTCTGAGAACTGTCACAGTACAAAAAGTGACCTGCATACATTACTTAACAAATTTTCTACCGTGATATTCTTAAACTCCATATCAAACAAATAAGAAAAAAGGGATGAGAGAAGGCACATGATTCACTTGCAGAAAAGCAAAAGTAGAAGAGTGTATGTTTTGGGTTAGAGGGAATGGAGAAGTCCAGGACACTGAGATTTCAGCAAGATTGATAATTCTTCCACCAGAATTTAAGTATTTTTGTTATCCTTATGAGGCAGTTGAAACACCTGGTACAACCTATGATTTTTTTGTTAACATTTCCTTGAATCTATGTGAGGCAAGTATGACTCAATTTTGTTCCATCCATAATAATGGAACATTGGCCTGACTTTTTAGAATTAGACTATTTAAAGATATAAGGTAATTTTCTTGAGATAGGAAACTAAGGCATAGACAAACTTTTGGGAAAAAAAAAAATAAAAAATGAACTAAGCCATTGTGTTTTTCCTACTATTAAAGCCACAGCGCAGAAGGAAGTTTCTTCTCAACATATTGATTTTAAGCAAGTAAAAAGTGGTATAATGTGCACCAAACAATAATTTAATTAAAAGGATACCCTCAAGCATTTTAAAATACAGAAGGAAATTTTTGAAGGGGTACAACTGCCAAAACAAACAAATAAAAGCAACTGTAGATTTGGCAATGAATCAATAAAGTATTTCCTGTAAAATGTGATAATACCTTTTTTTTTTTTTTTTTTTTCTTTTCCCATGTAGTTTTTTCTTTGAGTATTAACAACTCGGACTGTTGCTGTACAAAAGCTAGGCTTAGTGGGCTGTCTATGAGAATATGATCAGATCTCAAGGTTGAAGCTAGTCCATGCTTAAAAACAAACAAAGAAAAACAACTACAAAAAACACACACAACTTATTTTAACTGTCTAGTGTGAACTTGTTCTGCTTTTGACCACAGGCAGATAAAAAACAAAGCTTCTGGTAATGCCTAATTTTGGACAGATGGATGCTGACAGCCATAAGCAAGACAAGAAAGTTACAGTTTTCTTTGGAAAATGAGGACCTATGTAATTCGTGGCAGCCACAGGACATATGGCTTAGACATAGTTGGCCAAGAAGTCTAACCTGAGTATACCTGGCCCTGTGGCCAACATTCAGATGAATAGTCCAGAGCACAACTGAGGCCATATTTTGGTCTGTAGCAATATTCTGAGTTTAAAAGAGTTAAGATTTCACCGTATTTCCAAATATAAGCTCTTAGAAATAAATAGCTCTTTGTCACAGAACGATTTTTTTATTATTATTTTCTAGAGGAAATACTATTATTTTTGAATGGCATTAATAAATCTAAGGGTAGTAAGTTTCAGTAATTTGTAAACTTTGTCTCTTGCTGCATATTTTGCTTAGAAACACAAACTCCTGCAGACCTTTCCAACAAGTCCTCTAATCCCTCTGCTCCCTCCACTGGCTTTCCATAGAATACTGCACTCATCTGAAGGCCTTTATTCACAAAGCCTCAGCTCATATTATTAAAAGATCAGTGAAACACCAGTCCCCAGACTGCCCTTGGCAACTTCATGCCCCTGGCAGACAGGAATTCTCCACAAGGAGAATGTACAGTTGTTGTTTTTATAGAACAAGGAACTTCACACCAAACTAGTGAAAACTGGCTCAAAGTGTTAGAATAAACCTAATTTCATCAGCATTTCTTCCTCTTGAAACATAAGAAACTTGTCTTTAACCTCACTATAACACAAACACAGCAATCTTTTCATGGATGTAAAAATCTAAAATCTAAAACAATGCACTCAACATCCAAAAATCTCACCTGGTGAAAAGATAGGTAAACAAGTGGCATATTAGCATTTTTCTTTAACATACTATTGTAAAACACTCAGACAGTGAGTATAATACAAGTTGGTAATAAGTATGATACACAAATCTGCAAATAAGAGCGTAATAGAAGACCAGACAGAAGGAAATCAGTTAGCTGGTCTGTTCTACTGCTCCAACATAGAATGAATGATAAATCCAAATATAAGTGCACAAATATTTGTATAGTAGGCCCAACCCTGACCACAGTGAATTCAAAGTTTCCAGCTCTGCAACCTTCCCCCCCCCAAAAATGCCTTACTTTAAATCCTTCCTATTCCAAGGACATGTGTCACAGACACTAATGAAACATATTCTGTCAACTATCGAAAAGAGATTTTGGAATGCAACACCACACAGAAAAGGTTCAGCATTGTGGACATAAATCAGATCTGCTCCAAGAAACAATAGGCTTAGAGCCTGGCCAAAAAGACCCACAACAAAATTAGTATCGAGAGTGTTGACCAGGGTAAGCATTCTGCTTTGTCTCAATGGAAACTGGCAGAGCTGTGAGCTCCAGAGGCCACTGGTTCTAATAGAGCTTGTCTCAATAGTTTCCTCCTCCTTGTCAGCAGCTGGACAAAAGCAGAATTAATGCCTCAGCCCATCTGTACTAGTTCAGTACTGGGAAGAGGAGTTTCCATGAAGCCATGAGATAGACCTTTGGGAGTAGGCAGGATGCTGTAACAGACAGCGTGCTGAAGGCAAGAGACAGAGACCTGGGGTCAGAAAAGGAGTTGTTTTTGTGGCTACAGGCCTGAATGAAGTCATGTCTTAGCCGAGGATTTTATGTGTAGCCTTGCTGTTTTTGTCATCTCTATTTAAAGTGAAGAGAATTGGTATCTTTACTGTGTACTAACAATACTTAAATTCACCATCCTTGTTCCATGCTTGTATAGGCCTATATCCTGTGTGTATTTCAACATATGCTTTGCTTGGTACATGTAAAACATCTCATTCAATTCAAAGCTTTGATTGACAGTTAAAAGGATATCTATGTCCATAAGAACTCAAGGACATATGCTTTTAGGACAAGAACTGTCCCTCACTCCATGCCTGTATAGTACCTAGCCCAGAGAGGCATATCATTACTGTGGAATAATAGCAATGATGTACTAGACCAGGAATTGCTCTGAGTTTGCCTTCCAGTAAGAAACTGACCCCATCTCAAGTTCCCAGCATTATCATACAGCAATGGAATGAGATTATTGTTTCCTCTAATTTGTTAATTGGTGGTAGAGCCCAAATGCCCCTACTCAAATTCATTTTGATAGGTGTCGCATAGCGAAGAGTCATTTTTGTTTCTTCTCCAAAGAATTAATCATCACTGTTGGTGGCACAGGCACTAACCACTACCATCAGCTGAAAAGTTTATTATGGATTGCTTCTTGAAATAAAACATAACTTTTATTGGAAGTTTAAAGATAAATAAAAACAGCTGGAGGGAAAATACTATTAAATACTCTGATGAGCACCATGATGTTTCACTTAAAGAAAAATTCCTCTTGCTTCGTTTAAAGGACTCTCATCTGCTGTGTTAAAGTTTGCTTTTCTTTCATGTGGGACAAGTGAAGCTGAAAAGGGAGTTTACTTAAAACTGTGTATTGAAAATGCAGCTTACAGGAGCTTATGGTCAGTGCAATTCCAAGAATCCTTTGCTATTTCTGTAATAGACGGTCCTTCAACTTACGCTTCCTCTATTACTTTTATGTAGCTTTCTAATTAGACTTCTTTTTAAAAATTTAATTGTTTGCTTTCTGTGGACAGACAGAATGCCAAATGTTCACAATCCTCTCATCTTTGAAAATGACACTGCTCTGTTCTGAGGACTGGGTTTAAATCATTAACAGAAGATAAACTCATATACACAAATAAGGGCTGTCTGGGATCAGCCATGGGACAAGAGCAAAAAAGCAGCTCAAGCCAGCACACCCCATATTTTCTGTACCCTGCAACAGGGCCACATTTCTGGATGCAAGGATAACTGTCTGGAATCAAGGAACCACCCAGAGAGTCCAAAAACAATGAAACTGAAATGAAGCTATTTAGTAGGAACAGACAGACAGGGAAAGGATATATGTCATGCAGAGTTAGTCTGTATCTATACAAGCCCTTGTAAAATAGCATCATTCAGGTCAAAGAGTAGTTGCTGAACTCTTTTCTCTTTAGGTCCTTATAACATACTTTACACCATCTTTTTGCACTACTACTTGTGTGTAGCGCACTGAGTGTAATGAAAGGTTCAATTTTCCTGTTTGTTCAGGATACCATGAAAAACAGACCTGGTCTGTTATGCAGACAGCAAGCTCAAGAGACCAGCTTCTGGTGTGGCCAAAGTGCACACACTAGAGAACATGTGACAATGCTCAGACAGGTTGCATCCATGCTGGTGGGGGGTCAGCAGAGGGATGGATGCTGATCATTCTCATACACACTTTTAACTGACTTGATGTATCCCTCCAGATAAAAAATCAACCCATTTGGACAGCGTTCTTTGGCTCCCTTCCCCACTTCTCAGGAAGGGCTACTGTACCTCATGATCAAAGGTATCATAAGCCCAAAGGATAATGAAGCTGTGTATCTGCCCGTGTCTTACTCAAGAAAAGAGTCTTATTGTTTAAAGGTTTGGAGGACATTTACATTTAAAAAAACACCCTGAGTATCAAAAAAGTACTTTGTGTTGATCTCAGAACAATATCTGTACACATTTACTCAATAAAGGCAAGACTGACATTGGTTTGAATGGTTAAAACTCCTATGGATTTTTCATCCTTGTTTTTCTTGAAAGAACCCGTGTAGATTTTGTATCTGAATGGTACAGTTGTTACCCCAGACAGGACTGGTTACTCCTGACAAAGAATGGTCAAGTCTCCTTCAGGTTTTTCAGAATTCCTTGAGGAGTGATTTCCCTGAAGCTTGGTGCCACTGTGCTGCTGACTGGAGGACATAAGAAACCTGTATCCATGATGTTTAAGAACACCTCCCATCCTGGTGCTGTCTTCACAACGCCTTGTTTTCACTTCTGATGCAGGTTGCAAACACACAGGACTGCTAAAGAAATTTAGCATGCTGGTAACTTTAGGTGTTGGCTGACAAAAAGCTGGTCTGAAACACAGCCTCTCACCACAGGCTTAGGGTAGTTTGGTGTGTATGCCTTATTTCAATTAGTCTTCTGGGAAGTCCAGTTAGATGACCATCCCAAACAACATTAACTGGATTTATTAGGCAGAAGTAACAGATTAGACATAAGAACAGATTAGAAATTACACAGTTAAAAACAAACAAACAAAAAAACAAATCACCTTTGATGTTGTTGTTGTTATTGTTAGATTGCTGATAACTCTCCTCAGTGACTTTGCATCATGTTTTCATTTTTGGATATGCAACCTTTACTGAGCTAATTTATCATTAATACAATACTTATTTTTACAGTAAAATAATAAGAAATTAAATAGCTTGATGCTGAATGCTCTCACCTCTCTGTTACTCATGTTTTGATATTGGGGAGAACTCTAAATCAAAATTTTTGTGATTTCTTAGATGAATAAAATAAATAAGTGAATAAAACCAAAGAGAAACAAAACTGTGATAGAAAAAAAAAAAAAAAAAAAAAAAAAAGATAAAGAAAAAGAAAATAAAAAAGAAACAAACTCAATACAAACATTTCAGAATTGGATTTTTATTTTGCAGCTTTCCTCATCGTTCTTATAGATTAAAAACTTCTATTAAATTTCCTGTAAAGTCTCTAAAAAAAAAACAAACAAACAAAAAAAAAACTTTCCAGTTTTAAGTATCTTCACCAACATTTCCCCAAAGCATTAATTTTTACAAATACTTTATTGGATCTTATATCACAAGCCTCAACTGTGTCTATATGATCATTATGCATTTTTTATTTTTTATGTAATTCCTTGAAGCTCAGATTTTTTTAGGGTTTCCTATCTGTGAATAATAGTAGCAATTTAAAATCTCTTCTGTTGGGATTAAATTTCAAAGCCATTGAAATCATTTGGGAAATACCAATACATTTGATGGGGAAAAAGGAAGGGGGGCTCCTGTCAAGCTGGTAAGGAACTTTAGTGAAATCCCAGCTTTATTGCAAAGAGTGCAGGCTTTTCCCTGACTTCCTAGATTCCAGGACTGAATTCTAATCACATTCATTGTGCCTTATGTAGAATGAGATGAGGTCTTGGTTTAACTGTCTGATAAAAATGTCATAATGCAAAGGGTTGTTTAAAAGGTATATTTGCAACCAGATTTACATAGGGAAAGGAGAGTTATCAAGTTATTCCTCCTCCTTATATCTGTCACATAAAGAAGAACAATGATACTTTTCTCAAAACACCAAAACATCATTGGGAATAGTATAGGACCAGAGATCTGCTATGACAAAATGGGCAAACAGGAGAATGGCAAGGTGGAGGGAAGGAACATGAAACTTCTCTAATGATAACTGGATGATGTTCTTTTTTTTTTTCTTTTTTTTTTTTTTTTTTTTTTACACATCATGAAGCACAGGAGGAGTGAGCCTCTTGAAGGACATTGGTTTATTGGCTTCAATAGACTTCAGTGAGAGTTTAGCTTGAACAAAGAGTTCAAGACTGGGCCTTGTTCTGTAAAGGAAGAGAGCAGTATAATGTGTGTCCCCATTAGACACACTGTATACAAAGAGAGGAGTAAGAGTTATAACAGTAGCATGCTCTCCTCCTCTCTCAGCTGTGTGATCAGAGAGGTCAGAGCCTCCCTGTTCGCTGTGAACAATGCCTTGGAGCAGCAGTCAGGAATCTGTCACTCCAGAGCCACATGCTGCTCTTTGGAAGCAAAATCCTTCCAGCCTCTGGCATCAGAGCACTTGGGAAAGAACTGGGGGGAGTGAGGGGTGGGGGAATGAAAGAGAGAAAGAAAGGAAGAACTGCAGTCACCATTTTTAGTAGCAATTCATTACATCTCTCCTTTGGTATCATCTTCTATAGAAACTGTGAAGTTCTTCAGAATAAAGTTAATAACCAAGTGGAACTGATCACAAACAACATTTTGTTCCTCTGCCTGAAGTGCACATGTTTTCAATTCACTTGATAGCTGTGATTGATGCCACCAAAGAAACATGCTCAGAATACTGCCTTTAAAAAAATTAAAAAAATAAAAAATCACTTGGCGGCAAAATGCTTTTTCGTTGCTAATTCTTCAGTGAGAGTCAAGTAAATGCTCTGTTTCATCACTGTTTTCAGCTATGAATCCGTTAAGATCACTGAAGCAGTCTCACAAGTTGGGTGAAGAGAATACAGAAGAAAAAGGCAGGACTGAAGGGAGCTTTAGGACACCTCAATTCCCCTCCAAGCCACTCATCACATTGTAACAGAGAGATCCCAGTCAGGTGCTGATTACAAAACCCCTGTTATTGCCATTGGTTAAGAGAGTGTATAGCTTTGTTCAACAGATTTATGCAGTGTAAAGGAGACCAGAACTGGCCCCCGAGAGACTGAACCGTGCACAGACCTTCTTGCTAGTGGCAATGAGCCACAGCCAGAATGCTGAGAGAGGGAGAGGTACTATTTACCATATATGAATCCTGATTCAGTTTCCAGCATTCACTTCAACCAAAGTTTGGGGGGCGGTTGGGTGCTAAGTGTTGGTGCCAGCTGATTTCAAAGATATTGAAAAAAAAAAATAGCTAGACAGACATTTGGCAACAAAGGTCATTGACTTTTGGCTGCCTTAAAGAATGATGCATCTGCTTTGTTTGACTGCCAACAGATAAGGTGCATATGAAATTCCCCTTGTAAATTAGCAAGATAAAAGTGATTCTTGTCTCCTTGGATTGATCCTTTTTCCAGTATTTTAATCATGTTCAAGGCACAGCCCTATTTTGGAGTCAGTGGGGAACAGTGCTGCCCAGGGAAAAGCCCCAGGAAGAATTCCTACACCTTCCTTCCTGGGCAACGGTCCAGGCTGCTCTATTGTGTCCACCTCCTGCCTACAGTTTCTCCACAAGGTACCCAGTAGTCCAAAGGCAGACAGGTGAAATGGGTTTTGTACTGCTGGAAATGCAGAGACTGAATTTTGGTCCTGGTCAGGAGCTTTGTCTTCCCCCTTAAGGCTGCCCCACATGCCAGCAAAATGCACTTTAGTCATAAAATAGGGAAAGTGTCACTTGTACAACAAGTGTAAGAACTGGAAAGAGAAAATATGATTCATAGTTACCGAACACTGTCAGGAAAGGGAGGGTTGCAAGGCACAATCTAAAGTGAAGAGGGATCTATATACAGCAGAGAAGGCCAAATTTGTCTGAAGATTGTCCTTAATTTGCCAATCCTTTTTGGCACACTTGGTCTTAGCTAAGATGACTATAATTCCCAGTTAAAAAATGATTTGCAATTGAAATATGATAAAATAGCTTGTTAATGCCAGGGAGAGCGGTCTGCTAATGTTATTTATTTCAAGTCTGAAGTTTCTCACGAAAGAAAGAAAGAAAGAAAGAAAGAGAGAAATAAGGAAGAAGGAGAGTTTTTTTTTTTTTTTTTTTTTTTTTTAATGTGTTTGCCTTCACGGCTTTGGAGTGCTCACTAATTCCATCTGTCCACAACAGAGCCATCGGAACGGCGAGAAAAAGCATTTCCATATGTGCAAATTAGCATCCAGCCTCTCTTAATCTGTGCAGTGCTCCTCTGAAGTAGATGGCGCGGATGGCTGCCAAACCCACTAATGGCATTCAAATAAAGGACTTTATTGGCTTTAACTGCCACTTTTTTTTCTTTTTTCTTTTTTTCTTTATTTTTCTTTTTATTTTTATTAAAAAAAAAAAAAAAGATAAAGAATGTGTCCCCCTTCTTCTTTTATTTTTGTTCTGATATTGTCACTTTGTATTTCTACCATTATACAAAAAGAAGGCTCTGTGCAGCTCTATAATGGGATTCGTTTTCTCCTACAGATGCATTCTTTTATTTTCTAATGAAAACTCCCTATTAGTTATTACGCTATAATCAACACCTAAAGTGTATCATTCCTACTCTCGGCCAGCTCGTCTTTCCCAAGAACGTTCTTCCTCTTTTTCCCTACTTTTCAACAGCAGAAACACAGCTGAGATGTGAGATGTCTTGCTTGGGACCCTGCCTGCACTGTGAGTTCATATGAAAAGGAATCTTTTTGTTTGTTTGCTTGTTTGCTTGCTTCTCAATTTGTTTTTCAAGGTCTGGCACATTCACAGTTGCAGCAAAAGACAAGCAGAGGTGCCAGCTGTATCCTACTCAGGGTCAATGTCCTGAAGGATGGCTCTGTACCCAGCAAGAGGTACCATTTGGGGTATGTTTTTGATTTTGAGTTACTTGATTATTTTAATGAAAAACAAAGGAAATTATTTAATCCTAAGAAAAATGTAGTCCTTATAGTGAAAGTGTCCCTCCTATTATACAAAATCAATCTTTATTTTCACCCGTCACTACTTCTCTTACTTCTGGCTAAAGTTAGGTAACCACACCTGAGGTCTTGTGATCTCAGATCTTGCTGAAAATATCATGGTTGCTAATCCTGACTTGACTAGTGGTGCCAGCAATAAAACCACAGTCTCTAGTGTGTAGCAGACTCCATATGTTAGCCCCCTAGTCTGCTAAGTCACCACGCCAGCCTAAATTTGAAACATTTCTAAAGTGTTATACAATGTTGTAATAATGTTTTTACAAAACAAAGGCTGAGTTACTGGAAGCCATGTTCATCCAATCAGCATCTTATTGAAAGAGGAATCTAGATGGTAGCTGTGGTGACACAGGCTATAAAAAAAATAATTTTTAAAAATTGCACTCAAATTTTTTGAAGGGGAGCACTGTCTTATTAGGGAGTAGTAGTTGGAATAACTGCTGAAGAAAAAGAAACTCTTGGTTGCATGTTATCTCACTTTCCAGAGGAAAGCACCCAAAAAAACTCAAGCTGAGAACACAGTTGACTTAATTAAAAGGTTCCTAATTGCTGAATTGCTGTTTAGAAAAACAAGAATGGACACTGCTAATTCCATACCAAGCAGTGTCTGCCCAAACTGAATGCTTCTACATAAGCAGAACTTTCTCAAAACACTATTGATGCTGTTTGTTAAAGGATTTTTCTGAAACAGACTATTGCAGATTGACTCTACACCCCAAACTTAGGCCTACATCATCAAAGATAATCAGAGAGGAGGGACCTAATTTGTTTTTAGGTTTCTGCAAGATTCTAATCCCACAAATATTTAGTCATGTGTTTAACATCAGTATCTGTATAGCATAATTGTCTTTAGTGATGATACTTAGGTACTTACAAGAGAAGATGACGGAAAAAAAAAAAAAAACTTATGCATTATATAAATCTATATAAATCTATGTCCATCACATAATGTTTTAACTTTATATATGTTTTTGGTGCACAAAAAAGCTTAAAGTCACAGTGACAACCACGAAATTGAAAGGTCACTACGCTAAGTACCAAGAAGCTAATTAGGGAGTGCATATAGTTCAAAAAATATATATATATATTTATATATACATTGTTTTGTGCAAATACTTCTCTGACTAATAGAAAATAAATGTCCATGCTTATGATCCTTTGGCTCTTTTTTTTTTTTTTTTTTTTTCCTCCTTTTTTACTCAAAGAATAGCTATGATGTTCAATAGTCACAGTGCTCATTTACAGAAATTAGTTTTCCAGAGGCTTTCTCAAATGCTTCTAGAATGCTTTCATCAATATTTAGTTTCATGAAATATTTGCACCAATTTTGGAAAAAAAAAAAAATAATAATAATAATTCTTTAAGAGAGCCCTGAGCACAGTTTTGCAGGCTATTATACAGAGGTTGACTAGAACACAGTTCTTGATCTAAAGGGATTAATTACAGTTTTAGCTGTCAAGACAGACAAAGAACAAACAAGCATTGTGAAAGCTATGCTACAGTAATCAGGACAAAGAAAAACTCCTTGTGATTTTTGTAGTGATTTCACTACTGAGCAATCAAGCACACAATAATACTAAGGATCACTTAAAATGATGCTTAAACATAGGGGGAAAAATTATCAAATTATGTTACTTGCTATGAATCACTCATTAATCTCTATTTGCATTTCTTATCTCAAAGAACCTTAACTATCTGATCTGCATGTGTAAATAATAATTATTATTAAGTAATTAAAGTAGTGCAATTATTAAATAATGCAACAATATCAATAATTACTCCTATTAATAATAAATTATAATAAGTATCTTAGAACCATGCATGGTCCCAAACTGCAATATTCAAACACAGATCTCAAATGTCTGTTTGTATTTGGAATCGGGGTTCATACCACATCAGTGACAGAGTCACATTTCAAAATACTTATTGTTGGTCATTCTGGACTTTCACTCCATCTCCACACTTCCTCTTACTTTGGTCCATACCTAGAGATAAGAAACTGTTCAAAAGGTACAGACTCAAACTGTCTCTCCTTTATAATCAATATATTTGTATTTGTATTATGATCTTCATCTAAAGAGTTGAATATTGAGAAGACAAGAAAGTCAGTGGCAGTACAAATACCAAGTCTCAAGCTTCCTTATTTGTTTGCCTGATTTTTCCGTGCATATAGTTGACAACGTTGGCTGATACAATATTTTTTCTTCATAGTAGTTACATGAAAAATATATATATATCCAGAAAAAAAAAAAAAAAGATCATTCAACATGGCAATAGATATACATTCATATGTATTTAATTATATATTTTATATACTATCTTTCCTAAGGATCACAAGGTGATATACAAATTTGGTGCAGTAAGATTGTTATGATTTTGATTATAACATGTTTTATGAGGTACTTTTTAAAAGCAAGATCTATGCAGATTTTGATAGAGTAAAAGTGCTTTAAAAAATTAAAAAGAACTGAAACTGCCTCCAAATATTTTGAAAATTCAGTCTGATCTGTAATATTAGTTTCCTTATTCACCAATTTAAATGATGAATAGGGAAAAGCAGTTTAATTTGCTGATAATTTTATAGGGCAATAGTCAATGGAAGGGAGAGAAAATTGGTAAGTAGTAGTGTATGACTCCAACTTTACATAACTAAACATACTTTCCCATGGTCCCTTTCCTGCCTTACAAAAATATCCTCTCTTCTGGCATAACTCCCACAGAGACTGATACAAAGATGTTTTCCACGAAGTACAATTCAGATGAAAGAAAAAATTTCAGTCCTTCACCTGTGCATGGGTAGCAATACAAGATGCTTTCCTGTTTGAGATGAAACTTAATTGTTATAACTTTGGCTCTTCTCCTAACTGAAGCTGATATAAATTTTGTCAGCACTATAACATTTTTTATAGCATGCACATCCAAACATGCACACATTGATACACATGGACGCACATGCATAAATGAACAATGGCAGCAAGAAGAAGAAAAAGAAAAAGAAAAAAAGAAAAAAAAGAAAAAGAAAAAGAAAAAGAAAAAGAAAAAGAAAAAGAAAAAGAAAAAGAAAAAGAAAAAGAAAAAGAAAAAGAAAAAGAAAAAGAAAAAGAAAAAGAAAAAGAAAGAGAAAAAGAAAAAGAAAAAGAAAAAGAAAAAGAAAAAGAAAAGGAAAAGGAAAAAGAAAAGCAACTGCAACTCTAATTTTAAATCCAAGTCTTTTTGACTCCAGTGGAGCTGGGCTAATTTACACCAGCTGAGAATCTGCTCTTGTATTTATTTTAGAAAAGATGCAATTTTGTCCTAACAAGCAGTTTGCAGGGCCTACTTGATTGATTTAGTTGACTCTGGCTTTATTACAGCTTAATGTGTTCACATCACTATTGTTAAAGTTGTTTCAGCACTTCTATTATTACTGCCTAGTTTTTGGCATTTAGAAGTTTATAATAATAATAACAGTATTTTGCACTTTTATAGTTCCTTATTCTGAGGAATACGAAGAGCTTTGCAAACAATAATTACTCCTTACAACCCCTCGATATAGCAGATTATATTATAACACATTTACTAGTGCTTCAGATTCTGATCTCAGTTCATATCAGCATGCATGCAAACTATGTACACTAAAAGTGTGTTTTGGATTCCTTCTGAAATAAAAAGAAAAGCAGTAATGTCCTTTGCAAAAGCTGCTGTTATTCCTCCCCATCCAAAAAACAAAACAAAACAAAACAAAACAAACAAAAAAAACCTTTATAGTCCTGATTCCTTCTCCTCTGCACTAATTTTTAAAACTCTCCATTTCCTCAAGCCCCCACTCTCCTCTGTGCTCACTGTTGCAGCAAAAGATTGCAAAGGCATGAGGAAGCTGTCTTAAACAGATGATGACATGATTCCCTTCTATAAAGCAAATTTATCCTGGCTCAACAAAATCATGTCTTTATTTCTACTTGGGCCTGTAATAAATATATAAATAAATAAATTGCAGAATACTGTTGAGCAATCTGGAGCAGAATGGTTGTTATTTTCAGCAGAAATAAGGGAGATTCTGAAGCTACTTTACCAAACCAACAAAATAACAAAAAACACCCACCCCCCAAAAAAAAAAAAAAACACACAAACAAAAAAGAAGAAAGCTCTTTTTAACCACGCAGAATTAGAACTGTGAATATAATGATGTCTTTGATTTCAACTTGAAAACTAAGTAGTTAAACAATGTTTTCAATTCAGACCAATCTGAAAATTTTAAGTATACTGACCCATAATATATGATTTCAATTTGAAAACTTTTTTTTTTTTTTAAAGTCTTTTTAAAGCTAAGACCTGCCATGTAACCTTTTTTGGGGGGGAAAAAGAAAGTATCATAAACTCTGAGAGAAAAATCTTTGTTTCATGAACAGTTCAATTCCTCTGGGAACAGTGCATTCTTCTGGGGAAAAAAAAAATAAAAAAAAAATCTATTCTGCTCTGCCTAGTGTGTGATCCTATCTTTAATGATTGTAAGAAATATATACACAATTTAAGATGGATTTTCTATCATTTCACTCCTTATAATAAAATTATTTGCAGAAAGAAAAAAGCTTCATTAGTTAACTCATCTGAGCACAGATCTGACCTATAGAAGTTTGAATGAGCTGTGTTAATCACAGTGGACTCCTCTGCTATTAAAACTGATATCAGGCAAGAACTTAACTTCAAGTACATCAACACTTTTCAATGACAAGAAAGAAAAAAACAACACAGCCAAAAACAACAAAAAAGATGCAAATGCTCTCATGCCCTTATTGAAGCAATTTGACAGTAGATGATAATTCAATTAACTCTCCTACCATCTCTACTGCTACTGAAAAGAAAACATCTTTGCAGGATTGTTAAAAAAATTGAGGTTTCATGGAGTATAATCCACAGCTTTATCACAAGGTGAAGCCTTAGTCTCAGTGCTGAAACTAGTGGTGACTGCTTTATTGGTAAGGTCAACCTTTTGATTAATTTCAAGAGATCCTGAATCAGACATTTTAAAACATACAGCAAATTTCTGGCTAACAATGTGGATTTTGTTGTTGTTGTTGTTTGCTTGTTTTTTAAATTCCAGGAAGCTGGGGTTTTGAATTTTGTCTAGCTCCTACAAAGAAACACAAGGATGTTTCTGCAGAATTTTGAAGATACTTCACATAAATATATATTTGAAATTTTTAATAAATTTTATGATCTAGGTATTGGACATTAGAAGATTATGGTCAGAGCTGGGAAACCAATGTGGCTTACTGATTTGAATCAGTGGGGAAGATTTGCCTCAAAACTGATGGTATATCACCCTGTAATTGGTTTTGGTTACGAATAATTATAATAGCTCTCAATTCACTTAAAATGATATCCTCTGAATTTGGCCCACAATAACAAAGAAACAAACAAACATGAAAAAAAAATAAATTAAATTAGTATTAAATCTTTGGTGGTCATTTAATTTTTTTGAGTTAAACTTAACAGGCAACTGGGGAAAAAAAAATAAAAAGGAAATCCACAAAGAAAAATTGCAAAGTACATCTTTTGGTTTGATCTATTTCATAGTAGAAACTCTAGAAACTCTAAGTGGTGATATTATCATAATAAAGAGGAAAAATAAAGTAATTGAGGCATCAAATTGTTTGTGTTTACACACTGAAAGATGGTTGCAGTAGATTCAATTCAGAAGAAACATAGAGCAATCTTAACTCTATCAATTCTGACTGGAGTGTAAAACTCAAATCAATTACTCATAAACATTTGTGATAAGATTAATTTAATTTTTTTTTTCTTAAGCAAAGAGGGTAAATTAAAAGAAACAGCTTATTCCTTCATATGCTGTAGTGACAAGATTAAAAATTAAATTTATACATATTTCATTTCTACATAATAAAGCCTTTTTGCAAAAAGAAAAAATACCACAGTTCATCTAATTAAATCAAAGAAAATTGCCTGCAGCGATGCTACAGTATTACAATTAGATGTCTGCCAAAACCAGCCGTTTGAATTCTTAAACACCACTCCAGTCTTAAATACAAAACATGGTTTTCATCATTTTGTGTGATATCACTGAAATATTATTTTTTTCACCACTATTACGTCAGCTTGGAATGCCTTTCGAGACTCATTACCTACCTTCTTCTGTCTTACTGAAACACTGAAAGAAGTAAATGTAGAGTAGTTTTGCTTTGTTGTCTGTAAATCTGCACATAAATTTTGGAACATAACATTATGGAAATTAAATAACACTGACTAAAAAAAATAATTAAATACATTACCTCTATCAAAAATTCAAGTTTCATGTAACTCATTTAGTTTATGTAATGCTTAAATAGTCTTTGGAAGTAGATATGAAAACAATAAAAGACTAAGACACAACCAGTACAAGTAGTTGAAGTCAATTATTACAAAAACTGAGGTTATTCACATTTCCTATTCCTACACATTCTGATTAGTAAATTTAATCTAATCACCACATCCAGATCCCAAAAGGCCTGCATCAAATTATCAGCTCACCCCCAAAACTTCACTGGTGACCTTGTGCAAGTTCCAGTTTTCCCCATGTCTGTAAAATGGGAGAATAATAACTCCTACCTGACAAGGGGTGTTGTCAGGCTAAAATCCACTGAAGACTATTAGACACTCAGATACTAAATGTAATGAGATAGATATAGAGATAGGCTGAAAACACTGAAGACTGGATAAATAAGTTGCTATGCTACAGTAAAGGCAATTCACTTTTGTTTAGTAGAAGCAGAGTTGAGTTACAAGTTACTGCTGACAGAG
This sequence comes from Netta rufina, assembly GCF_964035555.1. Classification (NCBI taxonomy): domain Eukaryota; kingdom Metazoa; phylum Chordata; class Aves; order Anseriformes; family Anatidae; genus Netta; species Netta rufina. The sequence goes on from NC_140128.1 coordinate 51,865,245, forward strand.
AGAAAAATACACTTCAAAAGCATTAAGATGGATTTCAGCAAAACTATCAACTTCTAATTTTGAGAATACATATTTGCAAAGCTTTATGTAATATAAATAGTAAAATAATAAAGATAATGTATAAAGATGACTAAGGCTGTGTTAGGAGCTTCCTATATCATGGTATTTTACAGGTAACAATGAAAATTATAGTAATGTTCACCTTGTCATCTCTCTGTCTCCTTCCTGTCCTCCAAGTTCATGTGCTCTATAGAACAAGAACATCTGTAATCTCTGCTGAACTCTCCCAGGTCACATATAGGCATAGTCCCTTTTAGATTCTTCCAGTTGACTTGACTGAGCCTGGGCAGACGTGGAAATGTATTCCACCCTCCAGGGAAAGTTCCCATTGACCAGCTGATGGTACCACTTCCACTGATCTGTATTAGAGGAAAATGTTCATAGTACAGTTTCATGTTTGGCCAAGCAAAAATTGGTGCCATGTAAATATTCAGGATCATGAGGGTTTTGCCATCCCCTTTGTACAAACACGTTTCTGAAGTCTTTCTCTAGATATGAGACAGATGTTCTCTGTTCTGTGAACTTATCTTCCACTATCCTCCATATGACCAAAGCTGTTTACAATGAAAAATCTAGAGGGGGGGGGGGGGGGGGAATCCAGGGAAACAGACATGTTCTTGTTTGTTTATTTATTATTTATTTATTTATTTATTTATTTTCCCTGGATAACTTACCACAGGCAGGTGCCTGGTACTGTGGTCAAGCAAGCAGCCCTTTTTAAAGGACTGTCAGATACAATCCTCTTGGTTCATTTTGTCCCCTGCTGTTACTGTTTCATGTGGGATTGCACACATTAAGAATGCCTGGGGACTTGTACTCTGGTTTAGAAGCAAACAGAACACAAACATTCTTTACAGGATACATACCAAACTACTGCATCATAAAATATGTTTAGGAGTTGATTCTTATGATTCAAAGCTGGGTCTTCCTTCTGCCAAATCAAGCAGAGACTGTAAAAGACAAGAAATCTTTTTCAGCTTAAGCATAAACAATAAATTGTTTTCTCATTGAAAATAAATAAATAAATAAATAAATTTTTGTTTGCACTTTTCCCAATATATTACCATTTTGACATTATTGAGGAAATCACTTAACATTGTAAACTTGATCAACAAAATATGTTAAGAATGTATTAAAGCTCCTCTGCATAATCATTCCCTATTGCAATATGCAGTGTGGAAAGAAAAGAAAGTAGGGAAAATAAAAGAAGCTGAACAATATAGAAGTCATGTCAACATTTTGGTTCAATTGTCTACATACAACTTCTAGCTCATTAATCCTTGTGGTTAACTTGGTCATATTTTAATAGCATGTTTAAATTAGACACACGTGCAAATACATGACGTGGCAGGTGACCAAAGATAGATGTCCTCAGGCTGGACAGCTGCAGACTAATAACAACAGACAGTGCTAGGTTTCTATTATTTAACTTTTGTTTTGAATGTTTTGTTGTTCTATTTTCATATGTTCAAAAAATACAATGCAATGCATAAATTATTGGACTGCACTGGTGAGAAAGTTATAATTAATTAGAATTCATTCATGCATAATTAGGTATTAGTTGTCAGATAGCCAAAGATCAATCCTGAGCTTTACTAAGGCAGAGTATTCAATTGCAGATAATGTTGATAGCAGAAAGAATGGGAGTCATTGGATGTTGTTATAAAACCTGGACACCTACCTTAAGTTAGTAATCAAGAAGACACTTTCAGAAATCCGTTATTCTTCATCCATGAAAGCTTGTCATGTAATTCACCACCTAAAACCACTCAGCCTTTACATGAGGAATCTATCCTCATGAGGAATTACATGAGGAATTCCCAGAGGAATCTATCCAGTAAGTTTGCTTACAACACAGCCCACAGATCAGGCTCTGAGTAAAAGATAATGGGAAGACAATAAGGCCTCCTATTACAATTCCAAAGGACTAAAGTTGGAAATATAAGTTGAATTCCTTTTTCAGATTCCTTTCTGAAAGTCAGCTCCTGATTGCAGTGTTTGTACATTTCTGTAGGACTTCATGTTTCTTCATTCCTGTGGCAATGAACCTTTGCAGTACAAGCTTTCAGCAGTATACCAATATCCTGGTAGGTCAGATGAACATGTTCAACTTCAACAAAAGGTCCAACAAAAGGTCCATATCCTATTTGGTATGCTGTTCCACCACATTCTTTAGTTCATCAATACTCATAACTGAGAATTTTAGCCAACAATCAAAAATTAGCAAAATAAATCATCAGCATTTGCTTACATTTTCCTCTCTTTCTTTTTTAATAGTAATGGAGGAGATAAAGAATAGATAATTCCACTTAAGAAACACAGCAGAAAATCTGCACAACATGTTTATAGAGAACTGTGATGTCTTTTTCACCTATCTTTCACCTACATTGGTCTGTTGTTTTGTTTCTTTTTTTGAGACAACCTGATATAGAGCACTATTATTCAAACCTTCATTAGCATTTATTTTAAAAATTTACATGCTAAATTTCAATATTAGAACAAATACTTTGTAGCTGCTGTTTTACTATTATGTTGTTCTTGTGGGAAGGTTTGCAAGATTGAGGAATTTGCATCATATCATATTTACCAAACTTTGTAGTAATTACTGAAAATCAGTAGCTTTTTGAGAACTTGCAGTAATGTATAGGATTTTCTAAAAAAAGGAAAATGTGAGTTAGTTGCTGGCAATAACTGTGGCTATGTCTATTCAGGATCAGTAAGCACTTATTTTCAGATAAACCTTCTATATCTAGAATATATAATGTCACTGAATTCTGCTGTTACCTGGACATGTCTAGTCTAAGGAATGGGTATCAAAATAAAAACTCTTATGCCAGAACTTTTGGAACAGGTACAGAAACCTCTTCTGTCTTTCCTAGACTTCTAATGCGTGCTTGGTAGAATAAAAAATAGTATTTACACTAGTAGCCTGTTAGATTGCTAACAAAAATTTTCTAAACAAAATGATGAGACATAGCACAGAATCATTTCCAGTGCTTAGAAATAAGCTGCATCTGCCTTTCTATCTGGATTAGTCTTAAAAGAATGTCTATTCATGTTGGAGTTGCCTATCGTCACATGAGAGCATTTACTGGAGAGAACAAATCTTTTCTGATCAATCATTGTCCTTCATAGAGTTACCAAACTGTCAGAAATATTCTGTACATGTTTGCTCAGGGAGGGGTGTATTTTCCTGCCCTTTCTAGTTTTGTATGGATAACTGGGGAACACTAGCATCCATTGTAGAGTGCAGAGTTATCAGTGGGAAGTCTCCCCTTACCCTTTTGATAAAAGGTTAAGAGCACCAGACATGAACCAGAGACACACTGCAAGTTACAAAAGCAGAGCATTTGGGGGTAAGTATAACACTTGGAGAGACTGTACAATAACAAAAGTAAAAGTGAACCATGTTGTTATGTAATAAAGCTTAGCACTTCTCATGAGTTAAGGATTATTATTTGCACATAAAAAATAGAGAAGACCACAGAGACCACTAAAGCTGGGATTAGAATGCATAAAACCCCGAATCCCAGATCTCGCCTTCAACCACTAAACCACGTCTTCTATAGTTAGATGTTTTTTAAGTCATGGAGCTGCTTATTACTCAACATTCTTCAAGTACTTAAGCACCCTGCTGAATCAAGGCCCAGTTCCTGGAGACCAAAGTCCCACAGTTCTTACTCAGACATTTATCATTTGTAATCATGTAACTGGAATTTGTCTATTTTAAAACACACCCTTTTTTCTTCAAAGGATAAATAAAGTCATTAGACTCTCCAGAGTTCATGGGTTTGATTTTAGTTTGTCACTCCAGTTTGAAGGCAGAATAACTCCACTGTGCTCAGAATGATTGCATTGGTTAAAAGAGGGAGTAACATAACAAAGTCCCAGTCAAATGGCCATGTATTCTTGATGAAAATATAATGGTTTCTCATCATAATCAGCTGTGTTTGGTATTGCTACTAGTGCCATGCTGTTAACTGAGGTATGTGCTCAGGGACGTTTGGATCAGGTGATCTTGGATGTCTTTTCCAACCTTAATTCTATGATTCTATGATTTTATGTTGATACATTTAGGAGTAACAGACAATCACACTGAGAACCTGCCCAAGCAAATAATTTCCATTTGATTATATTTGATTTGCAAGAAATAATGTATTAACTTTAAATAATTATCCACAAACTGGAACCTGGTCCTGAGATTCTGACATATGAATTTCTAGTCATGCTTAGCTGGCTATAATTTTTCATCTGGAGGATATTTCCATTATACAAGCTGGATGAACAGGTTATTTTGTGTAAGATCTTCAATGAATACCCATCATTGGCCTTAAAGAAAGAAATAAAATGTATTAGCTCATGTAGACTCTGCCTTTCACATCTCCATTTACTCAAGAGCCATTTGAAGTTCTCTGCCTGCTCAGATAAATGGCCAGCTGGCTCTTATGCATAATGTATGCATTGTGGCAGGAGCAGGGGTATTTGGTAACCACATGTATGATGATTTGTGTGAGATCAAGTCACCTGTATGCTCATGCTGCATTAGTTTGTTATCCCTCTGCATCTCTCAGGTACTGCCCACAGTATGTAGAACACCGAGGAGACCAAAGTGATTGAAAGGACAGTTTTGACCTCTTCCATCTGTGTGCTGGTACAATGGTAAACAAGATTAAAACCTATGCTATTCCAGGGCCTCTTAGACTGGGCAAGAGACAGATTTTATTTAACATGGAGGACAACAGAGACAGTGTTTTGCCATACCATCACTAGATTTTTTCAACATATTAACTCACTCTTTGGGGCCACACAGCAGCTGCCAGTTAAATCATGCAGAATCGCAGAATCACAGAATCACAGAATTTCTAGGTTGGAAGAGACCTCAAGGTCATCGAGTCCAACCTCCAACCTAACGCTAACAGCCCTCCACTAAACCATATCCCTAAGCTCTACATCTAAACGTCTTTTGAAGACTTCCAGGGATGGTGACTCCACCACTTCCCTGGGCAGCCTGTTCCAATGTCTAACAACCCTTTCAGTGAAGAAGTTCTTCCTAACATCTAACCTAAAACTCCCCTGGCTCAACTTAAGTTGCATTAAGTATGCATTGTAGATAGAATTGCAATGAAGACTGTAATACAATGCACCATGGAAGACTTGTCTATATTAAAGATCTTCCAGTTAATTATCCTCTTAGATGCACCCTAAGGTGCAGTTCTGACAGATCCTTGTTAATCCATTTCAGTTTGAAAGCACTTGAAAACTGTATGTTAAGCTGAAATTCACTGGTAAACTCAAAATATATGTTTCTGAGGACTTGTATAGAAGACCATGCACCATTGCACAGTGTAAGTGAGGAGAGTGATCCCTGTAGCATACTCTGGCTTTTCCCAGGTTTGAGAAAGAGTTTCCTTGCTTGGGATCTTTGGCTCAAGATGTTGAAGGAAAGGTATATAGACCCTAGTGGTGGGTAGAGCTGATAGGACCAATACACTTGTTCCAGGCCAACTGTAGATACATAGGACTCTAATGTATGGAAACCCACCCTGGACCTTCCATTCAGTTTCTCATCCTCTCAATCTGTTTCTACTCCCAGTTATCTTTTCTGACACAACCATCATGGGTCACTCTACACCTTACCACACAACTTCTGCAAGGAAGGTAAAGGGAGGATAAAAATGTTAAATGTTACCATCATGTTTATGTCTTCAGCTACAGGATCTCTGCCTGAAACCTCCCCTTGCAACCATCACAGCAAGCAGGTGACTGTGTGTACTAGGACAATGCTCCAGGTGCAAGAACCTGTCCCTGCCCCTGTCTGCCCTCTGTAGTTGGGCAAACACCACTCCCCTTTGAAGACCCAAAATGTGTGGTGTTATGGTGTGTAGGGGGAGAGGCAGTCTGAATTCCATTTTTCATTTACACGTCTGGGACAAATGGAATCAGAGATAAAATCTTTAGAAATCTAGAAGTCTGGATGGTCTGAGCAGCAGCTCTGTCCTACTTGATTCTAAATGCTGAGCTCACAAAAGGTCTTCCATTAACTTCAGAGTATCTAAAGGACAACAGTCTTCTGCATCTTTGTTCCAAGCAATTTTTTTTCTTGCCTGGGTCTTCTCAAGTATCAAAGGAGAAAAGCAGACACAGAAAGAGAAGTAGGCATCTGAATTTTTCATTTGCTTCACAAAATAAAATGAACGAGCAGCTGAACTCTTGAAAGATGATAAAAAAGGTGTCATATCCTTTTCTAAACACACAATACATGTCAGATCTCCCCCAGCACCACCCCCACTCAGAGACATATACACACTTGATCTGTGAGCAGTTTTGAAAATTTGGGTGGTAGAAACGTTTGTCACACCCACAAGCTATAACTGAGAGAAGGGAATGGGAGAAAAGCCATTCATTTTGGTTTCATGCTAAATTATCAGCATCTTGGCCTCATGCCAGCTCAGCCAGCTTATAATAATAACTGGCTCAAAGCCAAGGCTTTTTAGAGTGAGAGAGAGCACACTGCTTTCTCTTTCTTCAAAAATATTTGTTAATAATCTCTGTGTTACTTATAATCCATGCAGCTTAATTAAATAAAAATGTCTGGTTTAACTTTGCTGGTAACTCAAAACTAGAGGTGAGATCAAATTATTGGGAGTCTAGAATCAGTTTGGATTGCAAACAGGAGATATCACAGGGACTGCTTGTAGCTGGCTTTCTGGTTAGGGCCTCAGATACCCTGAGACCAGAACACAGACACTCACAGTTTGATCATGGATGGCATGAAAAAAAAGTGGAAAAAGGATGGAAATCTATGATGAAAACCTATTGCTGTATTGAACCACATCTTGAACCTTGACCTGTCATTCCTGAAGATATAACACAGTGTTTCTACATGATATGGTAAACTCTAGGAGGACTGACTTTGTCTAAAAGACAGAGTTATGATGATGCCTGACACGATATCTTTCATGTTTTAGAATGAATCCAGTCAAACTACATTCTTAATGGCAAGGGTTGAAGGAGAAGAAAAATTCCTCTAATTCAAACAAGTGTGAGAACTGTCAGGTCTCACTTACTTAAATTCTATTTCCTCTGGTGTTTTTGTAGTCCTTATTATTATTATTGAAACCCCTAGAGATGACCTGCTGTGATTGTACAAAAAGCCCGTTATGCATCTAAAGTGTAACCACAAATAATAACAGCAAGCATAAGCAAAGCTGAAATAATATTTCATCCTTTTTAAGCATAAAATATGGCAAAAAGGAAGAGAACATATAGTAAAGAGGTTCCCATTAAGTTGCAGGAGGAACTTCTAATGTTAATATAATGATAGATGAGATTACTGGGTGTTTTTATTAATGTCTTACAACGTGTTTCTTTTTCAGATTAGCTAATATTTTATCTTCCTCCTGCAGTGCAAAAGATGTTTCTAAAAATTGCCCGTGTACAGAAGTCCCTTTCCTGAGATTTTATAGTTATTCATTGTTATAATTTTTATCAGATCTTAAATCTATCACTGTCCTGTGCTGACCTGCAGTAAACCTATCAATATGTTGCACATACATCAAAAAGAGGGTGAAATTCAGTTCATGCTGGACATGTACCAAAATCTCTGGATGATGAGCCTTGTTATCACTAACATTCCCCAAGTTTTTTGAAGCTTAATTCTACCTAAGTGGGCTGCAAAACTGGGCCACAAAACCTTCAAGAACAATCTTTCTTTTCAAATTTCAGGCACCTTATTTTCTTCTTTCTTCTTTTAGAGTATTTTTAGTCCTTCTACTTCAGGGGCTGTCACTAAGAGGATGATGATATCACAGGAGGCATTCAGCACTTCACAAGATTAGGTCTCTGGTCCTTGCCAAAAACTGAAAGGAACTGAAGACTCAGAAAATGAAAACAAAACTTCCTTCTCTGAAATTGGGCAGATATACAGCACACTGAGCATCAGCTGCCATAACACCGTATTGTCATTTCATTCTCCTTATTTATGACTTGAATTTTTTTGGGTCCTGGTAGACACCAGGAATGTCAAGATCACTGAAGTAGAGACTATTTTCTTTGTTATCTGTTTGTACAGTGCCTTGTTGAATAGAATTGTAACTCCTGATTAGCCTGTATAAGCCAATGAACTATAATAATAACTACCACTAGTAATAACAATGAATGAACGTGATTTTCATTTTCAGAAAGGATCTTAACCCATTACTCGTCAAATTTATAGAAGGTTCTTATTTTAACTGGAGAAAAGCAATCCATATCTAGTGGATATATTGCACAAAAGACAAAGTATTTGCATTCTTCAGGTTCAAAGACTGAGAACATGATGATACCCTTTAAGGTATGATAAATCTAATACTGTGTAGTTTCTCTAGAAATCTCATCATTTTCATCTTTCATGTTAACACTTCGGCTGAAAGTTAGGCTCTGAGTCACAGATAATGTAAGCTCAGAAGCTTCACTCCCAAGTGAAACTACACAATTCACTCTGGTGGAAACCCCTCTCTTTTACAAGTTGCAGAGGACAGGTTGTGACAACTTTGTACAGGACTGGGGGGAGGGGCGGGTAGGGTAAAATGCAAGACATACTTTAGAAACTAGGCTGCTGCCTTATAATGAAGATGATTAGCAGCAGCAGAGATCAGGTGCTATTCATTCTCATGCATCCAACGTGGAAAGGTAGAGCCTGGCTAATAGCACTCTGAAGTATAAAGTGTAGAGGAAACCCTGCAGCAGAGTGCACTGGGTTGGAAAATGCCTGGTGCAAGGAAATCTTGCAAAGCCTGAGGTGGTCCTTAGGATCTTGTGGGTGACAGAGGCCATGTCCAGGCTTCCTGGCACAGCTCCTGTAGCAATGTAAGTTAAGAGAACCATTTTTGAGAAGGAAGCGAGTACACAGGGCTCTCCATGCAGAAACTGTGATTCCAGTGGTGGCTTGTGCTCATTATATAGTGTGAGATCACAAATAGAAGTTTTCACACTTGCCCATCTGCCACCAACTGACTCTAAAGAGCTGGTGAATCATACACTTAAAAGAGGGTGAATTTTTCCCCGCTGCCATTGGAATGTGTTTTTAAATTAAATATGCGCAGTACAAAAGCTGAATAACAAGGTTGTGCTGATCACACTAGACACTGTGTATAATGCTACAGACATGAGGGTCAGGGGTGTAGGCCAAGACCATGGCCCTTAGTCACTGCATCAATGAAAGCTGATTCCTCCTTCCCCTTGGTGTCCCTTTCCATGTCTGAAGAGACTATTGAAAGAAAGATTTCTTTGAGAGGAGCCAGGAAAAAAGAAGAAGGGGAGGGGGAGAGGGTTAAATAACATAAATATGGTGAAAAAAATATTATTTTTGTGCTTGCATATGGCACTTTTTTTTTCTCTATCTATCTATATGCATACATATTCCATTTGCTATTTGTAATTATGGCTTTGGCTTTACAATGTATTCATCAGTGACACTGTGATCCTTTTGTTCTGCTGCATATTAAAATGGTTCAGAAGATAGATTCAAAAGGTCTCAGGTTCCCAAGAAGGAACATAATAGGGGTAATGCATGGCAAGAACAGTTTCTGCTTCCTGCAAAACAGGAATAAATAAGGGAGCTATTGCATTACACTTTATGTACAGTACTGTACTCTTTGTCAAAGTGTTAGACAGATTCTTATCCATTGCATATACTAGTTCTTAACCTGATTTACATCTTTAAATCATTTTTAAGAATCCCTGTGCTTACAATGGAAACCAGGCAGGATTTATAGAAGTATTACAAGCACATTCTTTTTGTGAAGAACAATGTTAATATGATCATTTCTGTCATTCAGTAAAGGGGGAAAAAAAGGACAGAGGAATGTTTTTGTTTTTCATTCCCGCTTTAAACATAAGTTTTCTCTGGGTGTGACTAATCTACATGAAGTATAACTGTATCCATTATACACTGTAGTTTTGTGCAATATGTGACAGCTGTTTGATCCTGTCACTAAAGTCCATCTTGCCATGGAAAAGAGACAGGTGTATGCTGCAGTGAAGATAAAATGCTCTTTTTTCAGACTGCTGGACAGAACTAGACACCTTGATTTTCTGATTGCCAGCACATCCTATGTATCTGTATGCCATCACTAAAAATCTTTCCAACCCCAGATCTGTATGGCCCAGTTGCGGAAGAAATCAAGTGCACTGCAGATGTCAGATCTCAGGTGCCCCAGGACTCAAGCTTTACGTTGGATATGCTATCTGATTTTTTGAAAACATGACTCCAGCATCCAAGCTTAAGGCAAGATTGTTCCACACCGCAAATGAAGAGGCAGTGCAAACCTCCTAAACAGTTCTGAACACAGCTGTATCGCAAAGCTGTATCCCTTGAATGTGAGTGATACTCATTATTCTTGTGATCTGTTCATATCTACCTCAGTCAGCCTTGTGCAGTGGTGGGAGAACAGTCAAGTGTTCACCCAAAATCAGTGTTTGACTGTTCCTCTTAACAGTGAGCATGTAACATGAGCACATAACTAAGCAATGTCGTGCTGACTGAGAATACCCCAGCTTGCCTCCACACTACTAGGTACAGAAGAATATGCCTAAATCAGTGGGATATTGGGACCGGGATAATTCGCTTGATCAAAATCTGGTAGTTGGGCCTAACCTACATACAAGATCTTGTATCTTTGTACAGACTGAATTTAAAATACACCAGTTTATTCCATGCTAGGTGGACTGCCTTTAAGAGCTTCTGAACTGTGCTGCGGAGATGTGACTAGGTTTGCTGGTCCTCAGATTGTCATCCAGAAAATAGACACAGTTTGTCCTAACTCCTGTTTCTTGTTGGCCTGACTGTATAAAAAGCATTAAGAGAATTTGATGAAGGGGTCCATGCTAGTCATTATTTCAGGAAATAATGAATATTCTGTCAGTTATTTGTTTCTCCTTACCACGCAAAAGCAAATGATTCTTTCCACCCCTTCATATTGCAGATCCTACAAATCTGGAATTGATGAAATCAAACAAAACCTTAAAAAGTGGTCAAAGGAGGATGAGAAAAAGATGGGCTCAGTTGGCAAATGTAGATCTGCTGTTCTTAAACAATGAAGAATCCAAAGTATTTAATTACATGCCTTATTTTAACATCATGATTGTCCTTGCTGACTCGGGCCTTCTTTGTCTGTAGATCAGGTATCAGATTATATTCATGTTTAGGACAGTGAAAAATAAGTGAAAGATGTGCTTACTATTTCCTCTTCTTTACGTCTCTTTGATTTTAACTGCTATGAATATTTATGTTAAATTAATGTTGGCTACATATCATTGACATTATGGTTAAATTATTAGTGTTGTCTTAGTTGCTAGTAATTTGTTATTCAATCTCACTGTGAGCTTATTTCCTCCCCAAGGAAGTTTGGACACAACTCTGAACATGAGAATTATAAAACAACATGAGAATTATAAAACAATTTTTTAAAACACTATTTCTAGCAGTCACATTAGTGCATTTTTCTGCTGATAGTACAGCTAACTAGGAGCTAAAGTACTTGCTCAGTGTTCAGAGCTGTGAAGGATAAAAGCCTGCTCAACAAACAATCTTCTTAATTTCCTCCACCTCAGCCTTCTCTCTTCCTCACACCTTCTGCTTCTTTTATCTTTCTCTCTATCAGCCTTGCTTATACCTGTCCCTAAAACACTTGAGCAGGAAAGACAAATTGATATTAACCTTTCACCATTAAAGAAAAAAAAGTGATATTTTTGATGTATTTATATGCTTGTGTTCAGGCACACTATACTTAGCCTGAAGATCATGTAATTAGGTGACTACAGTCTTTCCAAACAGGCTCTTTCCCTCTGCCTCTTATAAATCAGAAGTTCTTTTAATATATCTACAATCTTCAAGGATATGTTTGAGGGAGAAGAAGCTGGATACTGTACTTCTGTGAGGATATTGCTCCAATCTCTTAGCTACAAGGTTCTGCCTTGCACAAAGGCAGGAGAAGGCTGGTCAGCTTATTGGTGGTGTTTTATCCCACTAAGTTTTACCTTGCTCCTTCTCAGCTCTTGCTTGGATTGGGGAATGAGGAGAGGCTTTTGCCACACACTGATGCATCTGACCTCAGTGGCTCCAGCAGAATTCAATGGATGGTGGGAGGTGTTCCCTTCATGGTGTCTTGCCTGCAAAACAATCAGCTCCTCTTCCAACTTGTAGAGTTCCCAAAGGCTTTGTTGCTCAAAATGTTCACTGATAGAAATGGAGGTATAAAAGTTTTCAAACCTAACGTGTTATGGCAGCAGAGTATACAGCCCTTTGATGACTTACTTGATAATTTGCTGTATGGCTTGATCATATTCCAAGATCTGCATTCATTCTGCTCATACCCTTAAGTGAGTAACACTGAGCCTTAAGAAACACGACGCTGATAGGCGGGATGTATTGAACAGACCTCATCATTTTGCTTGAGCATGGTCAAAGTCCATCTCTGCCTGTAAAATAAGTCATCTACCTGTTGTAAGTACACTGGTGGGAGAATCCTCACTCACTTTCCATCGCTAAAACAAACAAACAAACAAATAAATAAAAAATATCTGTTGCTTTGTCTTCTGGTCTTTTAAATGTTTGTGATTCAGCAACATCATAATGAGTCACACAAGTCTTACCTATCACTACAGCTTTGTTGAATTCCTTGCTATCATCAACTTATGTAAGAAATTTCTTTGAATCACTTTGTGATTTTTTTGGAAGAATGTCACATTTGAGTTTTCCACACTGATATGCCGGTAGCTTTTAATTTGAGGGGATATATATTATCAGGTGTTGTGCTATCTCTGTTGTAAGCCACAGTTAAAATACAGAACAGATTGGTGTGTTGGTATCCCCTTTCAGGGGATTTATTTATTTATTTATTTTAAGTATCCTTCTCAGTTAAGGCCTTCAGTTATTTCCCTACATGGAAACTGTGAGCCTTTGAAAGCAATGCCCATAGTACAGGAGATGGGGTCTTCTGTTTCCTCTGATCCTCTCTTGCTATGTAGGTCTTTCCATTTATGGGGAGACATTCACAGACATTTGAGACAAGCAATTTGGGGTTACAAGGAGTCCCAAAGTGAGGGACTAAATTTATATCTATTTAATACTGTTTGGGTGTGCATAATAACAATCTACTACAGCAAAGGGGAATTTGTGTGGTTCACTGGAACTGAGCAAGAGGTGGAAGTGGTACTCTCATTGCTAATGAGAAGAGTGCAGAGTTATGGACGGGGAGGGAAACTCAGAAATGCAACAATGCAGCCTGCAAAAGAACATATGAAGCTGGAATAAAAGAGCTGCCCCTGTCTGACCTTCTCACTTGCAGTTTGAATTTGGTCATTCTAAATGTTAAGCACTAGAAAAAAGTAAGATATTCTTTCAATCAGATATGCTTCCTAGAGAAAGTATTGTGAAGAATTGATTTTTACTGATATTTGGAGAAGTTAGTGATAGATATGACTGTGGGATGAGTAATATGTAAAAATATCCACTCAGACTGAGTCAAAACAATGTAAATTATGCCTGAGTCAATAATGAGTATAGGATTAGGTATACTGGACTTGATTTTCCTCTTACTTACAACATCAAAAATTAAAATTAATTCAATAGACTACATAACACTAATAAAAGTGGAAGCAGCTACTTTCAGACTGCACAATCCATATTAAGGGATAAGCTCTGTTTTGTAGCTGAGTTCAGAAACTAAGGTTCAAATTCCAACTTTTGCCTCAAGTTCAACTTTTACCTCAAGTTCTACTTTCACCATTGAACTCTGTGCCCTGTTACAACCCTTTTAATTAATAAGCAGAATCTATTCAGATCAAAAGCAATCCAAAATGGGGAACTCTTCTCACTTACTATCTGATCAGATGATGACCAGCACATCTGCAATGGGAAGTAAAAATGTGAAATACGCATGTTTCAATGGGAATGATTCCAAGGTCTTGAGGAAGACAGATGAATGAGCATGAGTGGTCGATGAATGTATCTCCTGGTTCAGTGCTTCTTGAATGAAACAAATGTATGACTTTACTTTCTTATCATCTTTTTGACCCATCATCTTTTTATTTACCTGTGTTTTTATTTCAGTGCACATAGAGAGATCTTTGTTTTCCTGTAATCTCTGACATTGCATGGCACTGTGACTGAAAGGATCAAAAAGGGAGAATCTAGAATGGCACATTACCAGTCACCGCTGCCACAGGCTGAAAAGAAAGAAGATTGATTTTTTATTATTATTTGTATATAACAAAATCAAAATCAAAACCAAAAAACCTCACGTCATGACTTTTAAAACTATTGTTAAAGTATTTTTTTCCTCATTTGGTTGAACATATGCTGTTTGTTATAGAAAAGCAAATCCTTTTCATGTATCTTGAAAGTGTTTTTGTTGCTGTTGTTGTTGTTTCCCCGATACATTATATCTTAATTTTTGTAAAAACAATTACAAATATTAAAGTGCATGGATTGACTGTTGAAAAACAATTATTCCTTGATGTGTTGGCTTTATAAATTGCCATGAAAAGGTTGCTTACCACCCAGTCCCCTCTTTTCCTTGTTACCTTATTTTAAAACAAAATATGAACAATTTTAGAATTGTTTAGATTTTTTTTTTTTTAGAACAAAATTAGAACAAATATGTTCCTGCCCATTGTAGTCATCAGTCTTAGAGTGAAAGTCAGACACAATCTCAAAATCTGTGCATGAAAACAAAGGGAGAAGGACTAATAAGTAGCATGCTTATCCAGGGTCACTGCTCAGTTCCTCCCCAAGCTGCACTCTTCCTGTGTGACCTTGGACCTTATCCCACTTCTTGTTACTCTGTAAAATAGAGGTAGAAATACTTGACGTTGCACAGAGGTATTGTGAGAGAGATAAACATCAAAGTCTGGGAGGTGCTCAAACACTACAGAGATAGAGACAAGATAAGTACTGTACCTAGAAAAAAAATCCATTATATGACTGAAAAGCCCAAACAACAATGCTTTAATCTTTAATCTTACAGTTTAAATAAAGCCTTGTCATATCCCATTGTGTAGTTTTCATTAATGTTTATTCCAATAGCTCTGTTACAGTGACCATCTGGAATCATTCAGTCGTACAGTGCTACTCTGGGCACTAATTTCTTAAGTCCTGAGAACAGGGCCCCGAGCCTTACAAAAACGCAATCATGGACCAAGCCGGTTTAGTATTGAATTACCACAGTTTAAGTACTTACCAGGTCCCCATGATGCTCTGGTCCCTCTGTTCACACATGCTTTTTACACATGGAAAATGTAAGGTAATATAACTTACCTAAGCTGCCTTACAGTGCAGGTTAAGGACATGCACTTACTGATACATCTTAATTATTTAATATGGGAAGATCACAATAATTAAGCCTGTAGACATTTGTTTGTTCAAAAGCTTTTCAGTTCTATCCCACCAGAGTCACTAGCCAAGAGTTAGTCAGAACATCCTCACTGTTTTCCTGGCTGCTGCAAAACGGGCCTGTATTTTCATCCTCATCTTTCATTTCTTTGACTCCTTCACCAGAAAAAGCTCAGAAGTGTAGGGGAGAGTCAGGTTCTCTAGGCGATCAGCTCATTGATCCTTCATAGTAAGCTGGGATCAAGCCTCTGGATTCTTCAAAGCCTTTTTGTAGGGTCCAAGATCCCTGTCTCAGGACAGAAAACGCTACAGGCTCTCAGCTGTGAAGGCTAAAGTGAAATATGAAAGTCACAACTGCAAGAAAGTATGGTAGAAGGTGAAGTTCTCCTACAGTTGTCTTCTTTGCTTCATATACAGCTCAGATTAAGGAGGAATTCAAAGAAGTTTTATGGTAGCAAGTGGCAATATGGGGTGTTAATAAGTTTGCAGACAGACAGTGAAATACATTTACAGAACAATAAAATAAATAATCAAAATAAATAATCAACATTTGAGCTAAAATGGCTGATTTAGTTTACATTCTCCTGAACTGAAATAAAGAAATGAAGTGAAATGAAGTGAAATGAAATGAAGTGAAATAAAATAAAATAAAACAAAACAAAACAAAACAAAACAAAACAGTGTAATTTTAAAATTGCAAAAACATTAGCACATTGCTGCTCCAATGAAACACGGTAGAACAAATCTGATTGGAGGCTGGTCAGTTTGCGCCTGATGCCTAATCGAGAGCTTCTTTTTTGCCACAGTCCCTAGGGCACTGCTTTATCTTCAAAGCTTGAGCCAAGAAAATTCACATCTTCAAGTTGTCTGCAGGCTGTTTTTCTTTCTTTCTTCCCTTCCCCCCCCCCCCCCCCCCCCCTTTCAGCTCTCCATCCTGGCTCAGTTAACAAACCTATTAATCCCCAGTCAAGTACATACACGCAAAACTCTGATGAAAGAAAGAAAATGTGGAAGAAAAAGACCAGAACTCTACGGATCAATACTAGCACTATTATTTTCCTTCTGGTTTCTTCTCTGTGTTCAGCAAAATTTTATGCAAGCATCTAGTTTATGTGGCAAGACGTAGCTTTGATACCTCTACTTCATTGTAAACTTGGGCTATCTCAATTAAGTGGCCACTACTTTGTTCAAAAGATAGCTTCAAAAGATAGGGCTGTTTCATGAGGAAATTTTTAAGATTCCAGTGGTCTGCTGTTAACAGAAATTAAGTTGTGAGCCAGTATGTTTTAAGTGGTTAATTCCCATTTGTGCTTTTGAAAGATTATTTTTTTTTTTCACTTGTTATCCTTATTTCAATAATGTAGTGGGGAAGGAAACAGATACCAGAAATCTTTTTAAAAGTACCACTGCAACTCTGCCTATAAATTAAACAATTAAATGTGTAAGATCCATGAGTAGACACCTACAGACTCAACTGAATAAACAACAGTCTAATAGGATGAATTAAATCTACACAACAGTGGAACACATAACAGCATGTGAGGTTGAAGATATCCATCGGTATATTCTATTGCTTGAATGTGCCGGTGTTTTGAAAATGTAATCCACTATATGTTTATGGCTATTTATCCCTTCCTTTCTTCCCACCCACCCCCCAATTATTTCATTCCTATGGAATGTGATTTAGTGCAGAATATTGAATCTCTTCATTTCAGGGCATGCACAGTGTTTACCTGTAACTCTTAAGCTACTGTATCTTAATGGGATCTTGAAGGAGGGGTCAAGGTTACTTAGTTACCATGCTTAATTCATTCTTGAGGAGGTTTAAATAGAGACTGATGGCATGCTAATGTTTGATAATCATTGTTATTAACTAAGGGAGAATCAATGATCACCTAATATTTCTGCTGGTTTTAGAAATAGATCCTGAGACTGAAAAGTCAAAGTCATTAATCAGCCCATAGTATGATCTACATGAAAAAAAACTACATCCTTGCAGCACATAAAGCATGTCATCTCCTGTTCCATGCATGTAATCTTTCAATGTAAATTTTATGAAGATTTACCTAGATCTCTGATCTCTGATCAATTTTTTGTCTTCATCATACATGTATTTTAAATATTTCTGGCTCGTTTTCAAGTTTCTCCATTTTCATCCACAGTCAAAAATGCAGCTGGCTGAAGCTGCAACTTGGAGGTGGCAAGTAATGAGAAGGGTGGGGGGAATCCCTATCTATGTGATACAAAGATCAGCCATTTGCTAGCTGAAATCCTATTCAGGAATATCTCTTAATGAGAACCAATTTACTAGCACTACTGTTTATATTATTTTATATTGTTTGTACTACATTTTGTAGTGTTTATAATAGTTAAGAGTTGTATAATAAACAATAAATAACAGAATTATTATTTGTTCTATTAATCGTGACAGTATCAGTCTCAGTCATGACTAGAATTTTTCCATACTTGAACCGCGTAATTCCAGAGCCAAAAACATTCTCTGCCCTAAAGTGTTTGTAACTAAATACAGCATTGGATGTCCACATTAGTCAATAAAATAACAATACAGAGAAATATATTTCAAAGCATACCTGTGGTGGGTTGAATTATTAATACCATTTAACAAAAAGCAAACTGCAACTCAAGTAACCATAAAGTGATATTTTCACTACTTTACATTAATATGGGGTCTGAAATTATGTCATCATCTTGTATCTAGACAATTGTATTCTTAATGCTCTTTATTCTCTATCACTTCAGCCAGCAGCCTGTGTTGCTGGTGCTTAAGGTCCAGAGATTACCCTCAAGTGACAAATGATTATGTATGTACATACAGTTTACTACTTTTCCTTTTGAGTTTAACTTAACTGGGAGATGTCAAGACTCCTGGAAATCAGGGTTGTTGTTTTTCAGCCTCAGGAATGGAGAAGAGAGGCATCCTGCCTTAATATGAGATTTCAACATTTCAACTATTCAACTATTGCCTGACTTTCACAAGCCTACAGAACAACCATAGAAAAGACAAGTCTCTTGACATGCACCTTGTGCTTTAATCACAAGAACATCCTTAATTAGAGGCAAATTCTGACACTGAGTCAATTAGATCACTTGTGTAATAAGGTAGTCCCGGGTGAGAGTGACAGTGGCAAAATCTGGTCCTTGATAAATGAAAGGTAATGCTGAGTACTTCCCTAGGACTTTGATGAGAATGCACAGTAGCTCTCTTGTCTAAAAGTCTGAAGCTTTCCTGCCTTCCCTTATGAAAGTAAAGGATTTCTAAATATGCTCTATTATTATTATTTATTTAAAAATACAGTAAATTATTCATTTTCTTTTTATTCTCATTTGAAGCAAAAACTGTGTTCACATTTCTGATATTAATTGGTTGAGATTTTCAAAGCTGTAGTAGCACCACAAGAGTGGAATTAAAAATCTTATCTTCTAGTCATTCACTCACATGGAACGCTCACCATTGCTGTAATTATCCCAAGTGTTTCCCCTCCTACCTATAAGTTTGAATTATGTCTTATCCTATGCTGAAACACCAACTCTTTCTATAGGAGATGACTTCTGTTCATTTCTCATCTTTATTGAGTTTTTGTGCTTATTTGTTTCCCAAAATACCCCTTTCATTTTACCATTGGAACGAACTTGTGATAATAGGGACAATTCTTTTGTCAGCACACACGATTTACTAGATCACTGTGCATTTCAAATATTTCTAAGAGGTTATAGAATTTCTAAAAGTCATAGTAGAAGGTCATTTATTTTCTGTGTTTTTAACCTTTTGAGGCAGTACATTGAATCAGAAGGAAAAGAGAGTAAAGATTTTGAAGAAATTAAAATGTTTCCATTTTGCTTTGATAAATTTCAAATTTCAACTTTTCAGCTGGTTCAGGTCTATGGTTAGTGAAATGTATCCTTTCAAATGGAGCAGCCACTGCATATATATGGCTCATCACTTTCCAGCTGCAGCCTGTCAAATTATCTAGATTGAGAATATTCTAGATTGAATATCATCAGTGAACGATATGATTACTTGTAAAAGTAGTGCTCTAACTTTAATAATTGCTTAAACTCTGGATGGGTCTTCTGGCTATGAAAAAATTTCTTGCAAGTGATAAAAGTTCCCAAGACTACACAAAAAATATAAGAGATTCAGTGAAGATACTGCAGTAATTGTTCATATGCTGAGAAGAAATGCTTCCTCTGGAGTGGAAAGAAGGCATAAGGGGCCAAAATTGTAATGAAGACATGGAGTTATAACAGAAATAAATTTAGCTCCATGAGTTTAGATGAGCAGCCTGGACAAAATGGTACGTGACAGCTCTTCAGAGACAGGTTTTCCTCTGAGTCTGTACTGCCACTTTAGCACTACATGTTTTTCTTAGCCCTAATCATATGCAGTGCAAGAAAGAAAAGAAACTCAGCTGCTTCTAAGTGGTGAAAAAGACAGTAGCTTTAGAGATTCAGATGAATGGGTAAATGGATAGATGGACAGTGAGTAGAACCCCACCAGATAAACTTACAGTATAGGCTGGCCAATTTTCTGAGCCTTTTTTCTCAATGAGTTAAAGAGAAGCACATGGTTGTAATAACTGGAGAGTCAGGCTCAGTATCATGGTGTTCAGACATTGACCAAATCTCTTATCCAGGACAGTCAGAGATTCTTTGCCTTTTGAAAAAGGAAGACAGTAAAAAAAAAAAAAAAAAAAAAAAAAAAAAAAAAAAAGAGCCATTCAACTAGGGCATTTGGAGTTGAGACTCCAAAATAAAGTCAAAGACAGATCATCTTATTTAACCAACATATCAAGTCATTGTCCTTCTAAAAATATTTTATGAAGGGGTAGGGAAATCGCATAGTCTGAAGAAAATAAAAATATCAACTCTTTTCAAACATAAAAAGATTGTTGCTTATGACAATTTTCATCCAAAGATCTAATTAGTCTTTTCTTATTAGAATTCTGGATTGACACTAAAATAAAATTAAAAAAAAAAAAAAAAAGAAAAAAAAGAAAATGAGACTTAAAAAAAAATATCTCTAACTATTGACAGAACCATAGTCATTAAATAAAATAACTTTATTGTAATAATGAGCATGTCATCAGAGGTTTCTTTTTTGCAAACTTTCTGTTAGCATTTTTACAATGCATTTCAATTTTATTTGTAGTTGCACCTCTGGATATTCGCTCAATAATCAAAAGCTACTTATAGAAGAAAAAATATATTCAGATTTTTGCTAACATGCTTTTGTTTTTTCATCTGAAAGATCTGCATATTCAGGTGACTTCCAGGTAGAAATTTAGACGTTTACCCTCAAACCACTGGTAGATGGTGCAAATAATGTGGTAGAGAAACAACTACTTTGATTTACCCTTGTAATTTATTTTTGGGCACAAAAATATTGCTATCCTTTTAATATATGCAAATTGTACAGACATGGAGCACAGGCCTGAGTCCTTTGAAAAATTTCTCCTTAATCTGCTAGACAACCTTGGTCACGTATTTGGATAAAGCATCAAAATTAATGGATGAAGGGAAAGAGGCAGATGTAACATATTTGGATTTTAGGAAAACATTTGATACAGTGTCTGACAAAAACCTTACTTGAAAACTTAATTGAAGCTGGCTTGGAGAAAAACAGTGTTATGTGGATTGAAAACAAACATTAATGGATAAATGGGTAAACAAGACTGCAAAAAAAGAAGGGTAATGATAAACCACAGTGTAATAATTGAGGAATGGTGCCTACTGGGGCACCAGAGGAATCAGGCTTTGGTCTTATGTAACATCTTTATTAACTATCTCAAATATAGAATAAGTAACATATTGATAAAATTAGTGGGTGATAAGAGTGGATGATTAGCGGGTAGTGGATGTGCAGGAGATGTAAAGGACAGGAATGAAGAGTTGGATGAATTAAATAGAAGAGCATGAATAGAGGTTAAACAAAAGAAACGTCAAGTTGTTTCAATGTACAGCACTACATGTACTTCTATCTATGGGGTAGAAGATCTTCTGAGAAATGATCCAGAAGGAAGACCTAGAAGTAGTGGCTAAAAATTAAAAATAAATATGAGCTCTACTTATAACATAGCAGCAAACAGAGGACAAAGGGAGACTGAAGATACAGAAAAACTGTGTCATAAAATATCATATAATGAGGTCATAACCCTTACTTACATAACTGTGGTCTTCCATACAAATGGTATACTGTTTCTGTCCTGGACACTGATAAGAAAGCATACCATCTGGAACAACAAATAAATAAATGATCAGAAGGGAGCTACATGGAAAACTAATGGGGAAAATCTAAAGCATACGTGCTATTTAAGAATATGAAAATGGAAATCGCAATTCTGCACATGGTTGATAGCTGAAACCAAGATACGTCTTTTAAGAAAAAGATAAAACTGAAAACAACAAGAAAAACCTGAAGGAAAGATGCAAGCTGAGCAAGGGTGATATTCTTTACTTACATTAAGTATAATTAGACAGTAGAATAGTTATCACAGGAGAGTGATGGAGAAAACATGCCTGGGTAATTTTGACAGTAAAATTTCTGATCATGTCCAGCTTCCTTCAAGTGGCAGAAAATGTTTTCTGAACTGACACATGTACCATAGTTAAGTTACACTCCACGCACCTGATGCACCTGATCTAAACCTGATCTAGGGTTGAAGCCTTCACAGATGGTAAGCTACTGTGATTTAGAACATATGCAGACAAGTGCCCTGTCTTCTCTAAGGCTATGCTCAGTGATAGAAAACCTGGGGGAAAACAAAACAAATGAACAAACAAACAAACAAAAAATGCTAAAAGAGAAGGTCTGTTAGCAACTGGAAACTTTGGCTATACTCTACGGAGATTGTGCAGCTCAAATGCCCAGGGCAGAGCTTGGAACTTTGATTTATGTCTCCCTGTGCCAGCTTTGATGAATTTGGTGCAATATTACATTGCAAAGGGTGTCTGGGAAATTCTCTGACTATCATGTGAGGTGTCAACATGCATGTAGAGGTGTTATGTAAAGTCTAGTACAACTATGGCAATCAGACGTATCAAGTGACAAGCCTCTCACAAAGTCTTGGAACCCGAGAGCGTTGCACATGGGGATGCACCTGGATAAAGAAGCAGACAGTCTCTGCATGGGGTCAGAGGAGGTGGAAATCAGCCGCCTCTAGC
This sequence comes from Netta rufina, assembly GCF_964035555.1. Taxonomy (NCBI): domain Eukaryota; kingdom Metazoa; phylum Chordata; class Aves; order Anseriformes; family Anatidae; genus Netta; species Netta rufina. Next base: position 51,887,860 of record NC_140128.1, read on the forward strand.
AGGTGTTGCCCTACTTGAATGGCTGCTCAGGGAGTGCTGGCCAGAACTTACAGAATCAGATGTGGTGCATCAGCAAAGACAAGAAGCTAAGGGAACTACAATTGTATTGCTGCAGCAGATGCGTTGAGAGGCATGGTGGATCAGAAAGCCACAATGACTTCTTGTATGTAGAAGTAGCTGGACCTTCTGGGAGACAAAAAGTAGAGGGAGGTAAAATTTGCCTGGCACCAGCCTTTCTGGGGAGGTAATCAGTCATTTTTTTTTTTGCATGTTTCGCTAGAAAGGGCCACATATCTGTGCCTACTGTGCACTCAAGCTGCAGCTGTATAATCCTCTGGGACTCTGAGGCCAACAAGGAAAATGCGTATTGTGACAGGTTTCCTACACTGTGTGGCATTAAACTCATTGCTTACAAATTTATAGGGGTCATTCCAGAGCCAGCAAATCATTTCCTTTCTTCTGATTGGGATCATATTCTGAGCTAGGCTTGTTCTCTATCCTGATGTGTAGGGGTTGCAGACCAACGCATATGAACCAGATGAACATATGAACACATCTTACATAATCTCAGAAGGATGAGTGTCGACCACGAAATCAACAATAAAAACATCCATTAATTTTTTAAGTACTGTATGACCAACACATGGTATTTGTTCAGTTCTTCTTTCCTCCCAAAGAGTCCTAGAGCATTTTATTCCCTCATCTGACACTGAAATGCAGCCACCTCTGGGGTGGAAGCCAGCAGCCATTCAGCATCAGGGACAGTGCCATATTTAAGCAAGATAAATGCACAGAAGAAAGACCATCTGTTATCATGCCAGTCAATTTGTAGATACAAGTAGATCCATAGCAAGTTGTGACAAACCCATGTGCCAGAGCCCCCTCCAATATTTCTAGCACAGTACAGGCAAGCATAAGGAAGTCATTTGGGTATGCCCTAGCAGCACTGTCAGTTTGCCTGGGAGGACTCTTTGCACTTGATGATGTCACTGTTCTAACCACCCCAACCCGTACAAGGGACCAAGCAGGTCTGATAGTACCAGTCAATGGTCCTCCCCTTTATAAGGCCATAAAGGTAGGCATGACAACTTTTTTGCTCAGCTCTAGTTCGTGGTTTTTGCCAAAGTCTCAAGCCAAAGCTCCTCCGAAGGAGTGCCCAGAAACATTTGGCTCTAAAACCAGGCTGAGGGATATCTAAGTGCCAAGTTGTAGAAGCCTCATGGAGTCTCTGTGGCCAAAACTGTGGAAAAGGAAATTTGCTCTGAATAGAGCCCTCATAGATCAAACATTCAGAGTAGACTAAACATCTTTGACAATGAGACTAAGATTTCATGGCAAAGCAGTTTTGCTCAGTAATTTGTTCAGATCTAAATGCTTTTAGTTCTTCTAAGTTCATTTCTCACCAAATTATTTTCTCAGGACAGTTCGTTTGAACATAATAAGGCATCCAAGCCTCAACTACAGCAGACCTTTACAATACAACTACATGTGTTATAATACCTTATTTTCTGTCATGGATATTTAATCAAATTCACTAAAATTATGGACTGTAATGGAGATTTTTCAATAATGTATGTTAAAAGGGTCCTTATGTAATGACTTAGAAGTAGGGAGGGAAAAGATGATAGTGTGTTTTAGCATACAATATGCTATGAAGGATTAGCTAAACTATTGGGAAGCCCACGCAAGTCTCTACTACCCTCAGTGCTTGTGAGTCATTATGGTCTTGTTTGTTTCTCTGATAAATTCAGTAAACTGGGGTGCAGTATATCACGCAGCAATGCCGTATATCATTCCGTTCTCTAATAGCAACATAAAACAACCATTGATTGCAAACAGGCTCTTTTAAAGATTCACTACACTGTTTGGCATTTCCAAATGTTTTTATGTTGGCAAGCTAGTATAATAACTCATATGAGATCAAAATGCATATAACTTTATCCAAAGTATTCCACATGCTAATTAAGTAAACAGAAGTGTACTTGTCCCTACCTCCCCCATCAAAAGCAAGTATGCTTATTCTCCAGAACATTATTTCACTTCAACTTCTCCTCTTCATGTATCATTCCAAACCTTCATCCCCACCTCCAGCATTCATATTCCTGTTCACTGACTCTCTTGTTACTGTCTCTGTCTTTTCATATATCTAAAATATTAAAGCGAAGCAAGGTAATGAGTCACTTTTTATCTCTCCAAGGAGGAGAGAGGAAGATGACACACTGCACTGATCTTACTAAGAAAAGTACAGTATGTGTGGGGAAATTTTTTGTTTTGTTTTTATTCAGTCTTTATCAAAACTGCATTGTACAAGTCATCTTCATTCTCAGAAAAAAAAAAAAAAAAAAAAAAAAAGAAAAGAAAAAAAAAAAGAGCAAAGCAAAGCAAAGGCAGGTGAAAGAATCACTAACAATGATACCAATTTTTGCATTTCAGTTCAGGGCACTGTGCACTATAGTGCAGCTTGAAGTCAGTCATGTCATAAATAAATAAATAAATAAATAAATAAAAATCTGATATGTATTAATTTCAAACAAAGTAAGGTTCTCCTTGATGTCCATATGTGTAAATCCCAGTAGCAATACTCATCCACATAAGCCAAGGGAAGAACAGACCTCTTAGCTTTACCTGTGTCTTCACATGTGAATTCAGAACTACAATCTGCCATTAACATCTTTCTGGTTTATGTCTTTTTTTGAAAGAGTGGGCACCTCTAACACCTTTACAAAGCATGAATAAGGGGTTATCCTTGAGCTGACATTTTGAGACACATTCTGCAAAAGACAGGGGGGCAATGTCTGTGGGTCTGGGTCTCAATTGCTGCAGGACTGGGGAGCCTTTTTGAAAGGCTTTCACTCTGAGTTGGTCACTTGCTTAAGTACTGGTGGGATTTTGCACCTACAATGCCTCAGGGAAGCAAACTGCAGGGCAGGGGGAGCACAGAGTAAATCCTGCACAAGCTATGTGCTGGGGCTGGGGCCAAGACATCACTCCCGCTAAGGAATTTTCAAAGGAGTTCACCTGGGTGAAAATAGCCTTTGAGGTACAAATCATTCACATCCCAACTTGTGGCTGTAATTGCTTATGTTAGAGGAACAGCCAAAACCAGCTGCTCCACATTGTCTCATTAGACCTGCCATTTTACACACAGCGGCCAAAGACAAAACAGGCAGTTGTTTGGCAGAAGCCTGGGGCTGCTTGGCACTGCCACAGAAGCATGCTCTTAGTTCTTGCTGTGGCCAACCCCTAGCACAGAGAGTAGGAGAAAGAGAGGAGGAGGAGGAGGCGGCGGCGGCGAAAGAGGAGGAGGAGAAGGCGGAGGAGGCAGCAGCAGTGGCACTGGCGGCAGCAGCAGCAGCCCACAGGCAATGCCAAGACTCATTATTGCAACACGACTTACAAGTTGTAGGCTAGCTTTCTAAGCAGGTAACAACTCTTGCAATGGCAGAGAGGGACACACACCTTATCTGAATCTCTCAAGTAACACTGTAAGGTCCTTGAGAATGGTGAAGAGTGAAGGGAATTATGCTGTACCCAGCCTACCCTTGAGTCTGGCAGTGGGTTTTCATCCCTGTATGTTTTTGTGAAAACGGAGCTGGTAAGCCAGCTTTCGAGTGCTTTGTTCAATAACATAGGAAATAGAGTGCCATTACTGAAAGATTAGCTGTGACTGTCCTAGCTCAGACACCTATCATGATTAAGTTGCCTAGTGATGATACATTTCCCTTTTTCCTGGCTCTTTCAGACTGCATTCCTCCAAAACTTCCATCCTAAAGGCAGGAGGCAGTGTAAGAGGAAGGCCCTATTATTGTACAGATTCTCTTCCTCTGTAAGTGTGTGATACAGAGGCAGAACCACAGTCAGCAGGGCTGGCTGTGAATCTTCCACTTTCATATGATGAGGTACCATCTTGTTGATACAGCATAACTTTAGTACTCTCCTATTTATCTATGTTGGATGAGACAATATTAATCCCTTCAAAATAGTATCTTGTAACTCCCATTGCAGATCCCTGTATTCCCTCACAGGGAAGTCACCAAAACAAACCAAACCAAAACAAAAAACTGATGAAAGAATGACTTTCTTTCTGTAAAGAAAGTAGAGCTGCAGGTTTTGTTTACTGCCATGGCATCTTTTCTATTTTCTTGTGGCCATTGTTAATAAGACTACTCACAGCTTCTAGACTTTCTGGCCAGCATCCAGTTGCACTACAATGAAGAGCACAAAAATTTGCATTTGGATACCACAATTTTGTCTTCTTTCCCTGAGATTTTTACTTGGTCATTGAGCTCCATCATGACAAATGTGGCAGTATCTCTGATATAGAAGAGCAGACTGCTCTGTGAAGTAGGGCTAGAAAAGTCTGGATGGTGAGGCTGTATGCCAGTCACTTCTACCAGAACAGAATGCTTGGTTCAGTCCCCTTGCCTGCTCTGGAAAAGAAGTCTGGTATTTGCCAATCCACCCATTGCCTGCCCAATTAGTTCACTTTTTCCAAGGAAGACTTTATGCATGTAAAACTGCATAAAGTCTAAACTGCATGCTCAGCCTTCCTCAGGACACAAGAGAGCTTGATTCACCACACCCATCTAAGTGAACTTCAGAGCTGAAGGCTGAAGTGCTTGCCAAGGCCTTCCTTCTGCAGGCTTCAGGAGTAGCACTTCGACTGAACTGAACTGAACAAAATATGCAAGTAAGCATTTAACTCTCAGCTATGCTTTGGGAAAAATCTCCCGGAAAATCTGCAGCAGATTTGGCTGGGACAAACTGTAGAATGCCCACACTTTATCCTGAAACTTCGGAGAAGAATATACAGGCCTCTGAGTACTTTGCCAAATCACCAGTGGCTGTGCTTGTGGAGGACATGTTTATACAAGAAATTATGGAAAGTGCACAATATTGTCTGGAAAGAAATAAGCCCTCAAGGGTGCAGCTCTTGTTACAGAAGAGAAGCTAAAAAAGACTCACAGTTTTCAGCATGCATCCCTAATTTTATGCTGTACCTTTGAATGTGCTGAGGTTTTTGGAAGTTCCTTATTCTTACATGAAAGTATATTCAAAACTTACTCTTCCTAAGATATTTATTTTTCTTTCCAGTGCTCAGCAAACAAAAATAAATAAATAAACAAATAAAAGGAAAGAATATGAAATACGTTCATGTCTAAACCAGAATCCTCACAGTGAAGGCAAACTGGGGACACTCCAAACAATGTCAAGTATGAAGAAGTGAAGAGGGTTTCCCTCCCTATTGTTTTAATATTTTTCCCCTAGCGATAAAAAACAACAACAAAAAACAACTCATAACAAAACTCATGGGATTTCAGGCTTAAACAGCATACTCCAAGCAACCTAGCTGCACTGAACTGAAATCTGCATATCCTGTACAGGTAAAGAAAGTAATATTGCCCCTTCAGAGAGGGTGTATGCCATACATTACTGAATGTATGCAAAAGCATGTGTTCTGTATGGAGAGGGAGGAGGTATAGGAAGTCATACGTGTTCAGGGTAACACAACCCTCTTCTCCGCTGTTCCCTTCTCCTGGCATCAGGGCGGATGTAATTCTCATACATTATTGATAGGCCCAAAAGCCTGCCAAGCTAGCCTGCTTTTTTTTTTTTTTTTTTTTTTTTTTTTTTTTTTTTTGTGACAGACAAAGAAGGGTACACGGATGGCACCTCTCACTGCTTGGGGCTCTGCTTTCATTAAGAACATTTTCTGTCTGTTCTCCAAAGGCACCCTCTGTCAGAGACTGCCACACAATTAAAAAAATATGGCTTTGAAGTCCAGTGAATAGAAACAAAATGAATTAGCGTTCAGGTGTTTGTGCAACCTGATTAAAAAGGCCCAATTCAGTGGCGTCCTTCACACCTTTTCACTTGTCCCTGCATAATCTCAACGCATGTTTTAGGCTCTTTGCCTTTCTAGTTCCCCTCTTCCCCGCTCCCCCCATCCCTTTATTTCCTAATGCTTGCAGGTCCTCCAGGAAGACACAAGCACTTACAGTTGTTGAGTGATTAAATATTTATAATCAGGGCAATGAGTGAGGTGTTGAATAATAAATGCTAAGGTTGAGGCGGCCTTAGATAATTTCTGTAGATTTCTTCATCCACAGCCTCTTTGATTCTAAGGCAAAATCCTTTTAATTATCCAAAACTTTTTTTCTTTCCTTTTCTTCTTTTTCTTCATCTTCTTCTTCTTCATTTCTTTCTTTCTCTCTCTCTCTCTTTTCTCTCTTTTTTTTTTTTTTTTTTTTGTTGTTGTTGTTGTTTTAAACAGCTGCAACATCTGATAGTCTTTATCATTGTTTTGTTCATGAACCTTAACTCTGAGATTGTGCTGGAGCTGTCATTAAAACCTTAGGAAGGCATGCATAAAATTTACATTGGTTCTTGCTTGCTCATTTGTGTTTGTTTATATATGTATATACTCAAACATTCATACACCCACATTCACTCAAACTCCTCAACATCAGCTGGATATTTAGTCAAGAAAGTAACATCTGTAATACATGGTCAGTCATCTATTGGGGACAGTTGTAGCATATTGTGACGGGGATGATGAATGACTTATATAAAGCTTCTTTATGGAGCTGTAATTGTAGATATTACTGTACTTATATAGCACTGTACTTTATATTACAGATATTACTGTACTGTATATAAAGCACTGTATATATAGCACTGTACTTTACAAAACAGACAGAACAGCTAGATTATCCACAGGCTTCTGTTGATCTGAACTAGCACTGAATTTAGCTTTTAATATATTTCTTTTCCTCCTTAATCTCCCTAACCAATGGCATTGTAACCAGGAATTTTTGAATTTGATAAAAAAAAAAAAAAAAAAAAAAAAAAAAAACACTCTAAAAAACAAAACCAAACAAATCTATGACTTCTGGAGTGATGTGAGAATTTCAGCCTGGAAGACAGAGGGCTTCTTTTTCTTTAAGAAAGATCTCAGATACTAGTAGTATAGACAAAAAGTCTGCAAAAAGAATGAGAAATCATAAGTCCTGAAGCAATTCCTGCAAGTGAGATTCATTGTCCTTCTTGCCTCTCCTTCTAGTTACATTCACTCTCATAACTATTCAGGAGGCTGATATGTCATTTCTGAATGCTGGATTTGGCTGGGAACTGATGGTATAACACAGTCAAAGTAAAACACAAGGCTACCTCTTCTGTGAGCCAGGGTTTGGAGACACCTATATGAACTAACCAAAAGTAAGAAAAATGTGTTCAACAACAGGATTTGGTGAAACAGTAAAAAGTCTCCTGACAGTTAAGAGATTTGGCACATTTCAGTGTCAAACATGACTTAACCTGGAGCATAAAACTAAGTTAGAGAAGCACTAGGAGCACTATGGTATGCCTCCAATTATGTCAGTCTATTATTACTAACTCCTCTCAGAATGGATGCTACTGTATTTTCCAATGTGAAAACATAGTTTTGAAGCTTTGTAAATAAATGATCTAAAATATTTTGCAGTCTTTAAATCAGAAATTCAAATGAATTTAATGTTTTATCCCTGCAGCTCATTCCCTCTCATATTCCACATGGTGCAGCATGGATATCTTCTCACACAGGCTACCCCTGCAGCCCCTCTGCAGCCTACACCTTTCCACAGTCACCCAATGTGAGCTAAAAAGTTTAGCAATAAAGTACATTTTGAAAAACCTGTAATCTAATGTGTTTTGGCTGGATGGTGATGAAAAATATTTCTACCAATATGTTCTGTTATTTAACTTTTCTAATATAAATATAGATCAAATGAAATTAAGTCGTCCGCCTAAGCTCAGTTGTTGAAATACAAAAGGGAATAGGGTCTGAGTTTAAATCAAAACATCATCACACTGGTGATTCTCTCTGCAATGGAAACAATACTGCTGTTCTGGTCATATTATCTCATATTACCGTATTACCTATCATTACATCAGGTGATTTGAAATAGTGTGACATCCAAAGGAAAGCAAGAGTTGGAAGTGGTATTTCAAGGAAGAAAATTGTGATAATGGTGGACTAAAAAGGTCACCAGGGATGAAAATGTTTTCTCTATTTACATGTACAGCTCTAAACACTAATAAAGCACAAGAACAGAAGGAGCAAGCTGAACTTTTTGGAGAACGTTTTTCTTGTTCTTGTTCCTGAACACTCTATATTGTAATCCTTCCCCTCTACCTAGCTTCATGTGCTGTGTATTGCTACTCACCAAGTTTTAAGAACTCAGTCTTCCACATAAGTCTTTAGTTATGTGTACAGATCATTCATTTCTGGAAATATGGGGGAAACAAAGGATCCTGTATGACAAAGATGTTTGCAGGAACCGATCTGGATTGTAAACTATAGAGCAGCATCCATTTTGGTAGCAATCACTGTGGTATCTATCCTTATGATATGCTGACCCTAGATGCCACAAAACTAATGTGTTCAACCTAATTTGATTGCTCACACCTTTTTGGTATTTGAAGAGGGAAAACATCATCCTGAAAACAATTCCTTTAAGTTAATTGAAGCTCCTAAGCTTTGTTTTCTGAGACTCTTCTGCTCCTTTTCTGCAGTATTTTCCAGTTCCAGAACTGGGTACTTTACCTAGAACTCTGGGTCACTGTCCAGCTGTAAAATGCCATAAACACACTGTTTTCAGGGGAGATGCTTTGGATTTTCACTGATAAAGAGAGCTCAAAGATGACTACATATCTATGGAAGACACTCCCCCCCCCAAAAAAATAAATAAATAAATAAATATATTTATATATATATATAGAGAGAGAGAGAGAGAGAGAGAGAGAGAGAGAGAGAGAGAGAGTCTTCTGCTGCAGGTCACATTCCTTTTACAACCGAGTCTAGTTTTGAAACAGATAAAATATTTACAAGGAATTTCTCTTCCAATCAGGACCATTTGGGCTATATATGTTGGATAGCATCCTTAGTGCATAGTAAGTAATGTAAGAGATTTCATCTGTGTGCTTTTCCTTGGAAGGAGATAGTGCAGAACAGAGAAAACTTGTAACTAGGCATGATCTTAGTTCTCTGCCTTCTTCAACCACAGACTTAATAGGAAAGTAGTTAAACTCCTCCTTCTCTTCCCACTATCCTACAACTTCCAGGAGCTGGAACTACCTTTTCATATACATTTATATGTCTCCTACCAGACAGGGTCAAATCTTAGTTAGGACTTTAGGTTATATTATAATCCAAAATCTTTAATAATAATAATAAAAATAGCAACAGCAGTAAGGTAAATATCACATGAAAAAGACATTCAGAACACTACTGTAAACTACTCAAATTCAAGAGCAAACCCCAGATTTATTAACCAATATGAGTTTATGCAATGAAAATGCATCTAGTTGCATGATTAAATTATGTCAGGGGCTCAACACAAAATCTGCATAAATATTTGACTATAATACTTCTCTCCTGATAGTATTCATTTATGTAATACTTCATGATCCTCAGTTTCCCATTGTCAGGCACATCTTTACACCAGCTTTCAGGCACCCTGAGATGGTGCATTACAGATGTAACAGCAGTGTGCATGCCACAACTAGAGCAAAGGATGGTAAAAGCTTACTTAGAATTGCCTCCTAATTTTGTTTCCTCTCCCCACCAAGGGGTAATTGCTAAACCACCAACAGCTAAATAGATCTATCACCAGATGTCAAGGCTTTTGCTAAGTTCCAGGCATGTCTTTCCCGGTAGGGGCCACTACAGAGCATTAAATAGGAAGACTGGGAAGAGCAAACGAGTACAGTATAACAGAAGAAACCAGGTAAATATGAAAAATGCTTCACTGGAAGATTAATCCTTCCTGTAGTCCACCGTTAAAGTAATAAAAGGTTTATGATTCATTTCTTACATTATAATGGAGGAGGCAATTAGTAATTACTGGATTTATAGTATTTGTTGTGTTAACTCAGCCAATAAAATACACAGCAAAACTGTTTTTCTGAAGCACATTCATTGCAAAGTAATGTTCTTGAAGCATTAAAAATGCAATCTAGTGCACTGCACTTCATGTGTTATTACAGAAAGAAGAATGGTTCTCCAACGTACACTGAGGTATTAAGAACTCAAATATTTTATTCAATTATTCTATGGATTTTTTTTTTTCCCAAAGAAAGGTTAAACAATCTAATTCTAGTAATAAGATTTAGCACAAAACTCCACAGCTGCTTAATGTCTATTGTTAAAAAACTAAGCATGCTTTCTCAATCAAACTACAAAATCTTTCCGCTTAATGTGCAATCAAGTTTGGGTCTTTTCTTGATATGGGGGAATGGCCAGACTGAGGCTGTCTTCACTGGCTTCTGTCATTTCCTTCATTCCTTTCATTATCTGCCCTAAAAATACTTTTTATTTCCACTGATGAACTTCATTATTTTTTTTTAATATATAGCAAAAAAAAAAAAAAAAAAAGTATTGTTTCTGTTACTTTCTTATATCTCACCTACATGTGCCTAGGAGGCCAAGAGCTAACAAATTAATTGATTCCTAATGTATTTGATGTATCTGTGCTCCATTACTGGGCCTTTGTCCATGAGCTAAATTATACATGTAGAATAATAGAAGACACATGACTTCCCGTCTAACATTCACAATTGTGTTTCACTTCAGCCAGAGGAAAATATCTAATAAGCACTCATCTTGTGGGACCCTACTGACAGGGATGGAAAATGGTAAGGAAAGAGAATAGAAAGAGATGAGGTTTGAGGAACCCTCTTCTATCTTGTACCATTAAGTGAGAAATATTTCTAAATCATGACAACAGTGATAACCCTTATGAAATCTAGTGTTTTCTGTGCTCCTTATGCTATATTTTCCTATACATTCCTTAAATATTCTTGTTATACTTGTAAAATTAAAATTTACTTTCTCTCCACAGAAAAAAAATACCCATACAATCCTAGATCATCAAGGCAGGAACAACCCTGTAGCACTGCTCTAAAGTTACCCTTCTAAAAGTATTTTATAAAAATAAAATTAAAAAAAAAAAAAGAAATCTGATTTTTTTTTTTTTGAAATATCATAAAAGCTTACATCATCCAACACCAATGACAGATCTACTACAAAAGCATTATTGGTTAATTGGTAGTAACCTTATAAGCCTAGCATGTAAATAAACAAAAATAATAGGACATAGAGCTTACTTTTTATCATTGCTGTCTTTTTACAGTGTCAAACCTGACAAAGGGCTTGTGTGCCTTAGAGTTTGTTGTTTTTTACCAACTGTAACAGTTGATCTAACAAAAGATAATGACTTTACAAACCTTCTCTTTACACATATTTCACACAGTATAGCTAGAAATGGAGGGGAAAAAATGAAGTTCGCAAGCCATGCTTGTGCAGTCCCATTGAAAGGACAATGAATTTGTCTGGATGCAATATGGAATAAACAATCCTGTGAAAGAAAAAAAAAAAAAAAAGCAGCCCGCACAGCATCTGCTTTGCAAACTTAACAAACTTGGCCATTTAAGTTGTTTTGTTTGGTCTATTGCATATGGCAAAATGGTCCAATTGATGCACTCAGTACCATCAGTATTTCATTTTTGAAAACTAATCTGTTCTCTTCCCTCCCCCTCCCCATGTTGATGGAGAATCAGTTTAATATCTGGATTGCTGGCAGTGCATTTGAGTGCTGGTGAGTCAGCTAGATGGGAATGCTCCCTCTGAGTCAGTGCGGAGCCAGCCTCCCAGCATGGTGCTTGGGGACACTCTGGTGCTTGAGCTGCAATCATTTAGATCAGAGAAAACCAAAGCTCTGAACAGTTGCGGTCACTTGAGATCAGATGGAAAAAAAAAAAAAAAAAAAAAAAAAAACACAGAGATATTATGCCAGTATCCTCAGCAAACTCAAAAGAAGACAATTGCACTAGGCCAGATCTTATACTCTGCCAAGTAGCTTGATGAGGTAAAGATAGTCTTCTTTGTTTTCTGTCATTAAAGAATCAAGCTTTTATTATCATTATTATTTTTATTATTGGAAGAAAATGTTTAAAAGTTGCTATATTCCACACCAGAAGTGGTCGCATTTCAGTGCTACAGAAAATGGTTCTGGTACGTATAAGCTGTAGGATTCCACATGACAAGGAATAAATCAGTCCTAGCTGTGCTTTTGCATTGATTTCAATGGAGTTTAGAGCAGTCCCAGAGTTTTTAAAGCATTTATAAATCATCTGGTAGAATATAAAAGATATTTAATCACAAATGAATTCTTCTTTCAGAAAAAAAAAAATAGTAATAATAATCAAATCTGTACTACCAATTCTTTCCCTAGCCTGCGAGCTCTTTGCAGCAGGGACCAGATTTTTATTTTGTGTTCACCCAGTACACAGCACAGTCAGCTCCTCTGGGTTTTGGAATTATGTATCTCAGCAAAGCTATAACAACAGCAATAACCCTGATGACAATGATGTCCATAATAATAAATTTGACACTTTCCAGTAAATAACACATATAATTATTACCCTCCATTTCTGTTTATTATTCAAGTATTTTTAGTTTCCCTTAGCAAAAGTTCATGTCACTGACAATGCAGCCAATTAAATACACAAAAATGAACATCTGCAGAATTTCCAGCCAAAAGGAAACCTCTTATTCTTTCTTGCTTTAAGAAAGAGAAAGACATACTGACAGGGAAGATTTTTCTATTTTTCATTCTAAAATACTCCAACTCTTGTTGTAACCATCATCCTCCTTATTCACATAGTTGCATAGTTAGTTGGCACTTTACTAGAGACTCATCAGGCTCACAGAAAACCATCTGACAATCAATTCAGCAAACAGGACAATAACACTAAAATTTCAAAGGAATTCAAGGTGCACAGGCCAGAGGAAAAAAGGCGATAGTATTCAAAGGAAAGCAAATAAACGTTTACTTTAGGACTGTATCGATATAGCATATCTCCCGATGTGTGAAGTTCAAATAAAAATCTCCATAGAGTGCACGTTGAGATCCTGACCAGAGAACTCATGCAGCAGGATAGAGCTCAATGCAAAATTAAAAGGAATGAGTTCTCCACCCACCAACTTCAGCAGTGCTGCTAGGCACTGTAATAATTAATTGAGCCTTGATATTTCATCAGCCTTTGATTACAGAGTGGAGCTGAGTGGAACATTTCACACAGAAAGTGAGACAATGTTGCAACGAAGTCAAGAGAAAAATATCACATTTCACCCAGCATAGTTTAGTGAACTTTGACATTTGATTTCACTTAACAGAGTGAAAAATTGAATTAGAGTAAGGAAGGGGAGCACACTATTCTGAGGGGAAAAGACCAGGGTCAGGCAGCATACTGTTCTCTAAGTGTTTCACAGATTTAATAGTTAATATTTTAAGATATAGGAGAAGATTTTTAGTTTTGCCAAGATTTTGGTGTCTGCAGAAGACAGAGACCTCTCTTTCCATGAACACACAAACAGCATTCCCAGCCATTCTGACCAGTAATGACTCCTAGCCAAAAGCAGTATGAAGTCTGCTCTGAATCTCTCAAGTTGGCCAAAGCTCCTTAATGAAATATTGGAGAGCTAAGCATAGGTGGAGCAAACACTGAAATATAACCCATGACACCTGGTGATGCATTTTGGAGTGAAAGCCTTACCCAAGGGCAGCTGCACCAGGATGAGCTGACAAGCTGCCGCTGTGCTATGGGTATTTGTGGGACAGCTCAGAAGCCAACGGAGGGCTGGTGCATATAGTGAGCTGAAAAATTAAACTGTTTCATTTTTATTACTACCTATATTCACCTCAGCATCATGTGGCTTTCCAGGAGCAAACCCTTTTGTGGTTGAAGAGCTTTGCTACTGATTTTAGTGTAAGCTTTAAGGAGATATGGAGGAGGTTGTGTGTAGGGTTCTTGGTATGGACATTCCATTTAGGGAATTTCACCTTCCCTCAATAGCACGATCCTAGAAAGGCAGGGGGATAAATCATTTAAGTATCAGGGGAAAAACAAGCAAACAAACATGTTTTATTTATTTTTGATTGTGCAAATTCTGTATGTACTTATATGGTGAACCCTCATATAGCAAACATTTTATTCAACAACATGATATAAACAGCTCATTTTGTCCTTTTTACTAGGACTAGAAGTGCTTTGGATGAAAGACTTGGGTGGGGGGGAGGGGGGAGAGAAGCAAGGAGGAAATACTGGGATGTCTGAAATGTAGGAGAGGAAATATAAGGAGAGAAATCAGAACATGACACATAATAAGGCTGCAGAAAGAGCAGCTGATAAAAAAAAAAAAAAAAAAAAGATAAGCATTAAAGAGGAAATTAAAAGACAACAAGTTATCCTCTTGGAATTGATCAAGGAACAAGAACATGTATAACATGTATGCTTGTAGTAACATCTCCATCTCCCATTGGCAGTTCCTCCAAGATCCAGGGTGTTCCCTGAGTCCTGGCTGACATCCAGCTTGGGTAATTATATTCTACTTACATAAAATTCCCCTTGCAGTTTCAATTGGACACCACTTTGCATCCCAAACTGTTCTGCAGTGTGGTTATGCATGCTTCACAGCAGAGATGGCTGCATTTCAGCAGGGAGTGAAGTTATCTTTTTATATAGTTCATATACTATGTTATAAAGCACCTGGGACCCTTACGCATCAAACGTGCAGTACACATTATGTTATCAGTAGTATGCAAGTTATTAGGAGAAATAGTATACAGTCATCATTTATCTACTGAGACAATAAATTCTGTGTTAAGTAGGGTCTAAGCTAAATCACAGTGCCATAGTAGTGCTCAGATGGAATTGAATGGCACAGTTATAAAAGTAAATGAACAAGCCAGTATGGCTACAGCTGGGAAAAGTAAATCAAAGGCCCAGATCCTCAGCATAAGTAACATGAATTCATAGAAGCTAAGCTATTTACACCAGTGGGGAATCTCCCTCAAAAAAAAACAGGCTGGCAAAGAGAGAATAACCATCCTTCCCAATGTTTTAATGCTTTCCCACCCAGTAGGAGCAAGTGGGTAAGAGCTGATACACAGTGTTTTAACAGTGGTTGAAGACTCAAGGGAGGTTATGAGGCCAAAAAAGTAAGAGAAAGGGGAAAACAAACAAACAAACAAACAAACAAACAAAAACCACACACATATAAATTCAAGGGAACAGCCAATGCCAGCAATAGAGAAAAGAGAGATTCAGAATGCAACTAGGGTTGCACAAATGATCTGCAGCAGTCAGCAGTCACAGGTGAAGGACCCAGAAGAGGGGAATCATGATGTTGCCCAGTAGCTTGAAAAGAAACCTGGCTTTTTATTACTTTGGGATTTTTATATTTATTTTTTAAACTGTTATTATTTATTTTATGTTTAGATCAAAAGGGCATCAAGTAATGCAATCCATGTGTACATATGTGTACATAGAGAACAGTATTAGTATGGGGATGCATGGAAGCCACATGGGAATATCTGCTAAATGAGACCATGCCGAAAACATTTACTCAGCAGTCTTGCAAAAAATATTGTATGGAAGAGAGTAGGCCACTGCTTAATTCAACTAAGTGAAAGACACTGAGTGACTTAGTGCAGTAACTTGTGAGGGAGGGACAGGTTTGCTGTACTGGTCCAACCTGTTACTTTTACAATCACTTCCACATCCAGAGGTAGGAGATAGAATGTGATATGCTCCACAATGAAGAGTATGAAATAAAAATTAAATCAATTAGTGTGAATACAATGTTGAAAAAGCAGAGCATTCTGCTTCCATATTTTCAGAAAAGCATATTTAAAATAAGGAAAAATAATTATTTTTTTATTATTTTCTTGCTTCTTCATACTTTTGACTTACTGAACCATCACTGTCTCTTCATTTACTACTCCTCAATGTAAAATGTAACACAAAAAAGAACTATATAGTGAGACAGACATTTTCAAGAGCACTAGTTTTCTGATGAAGAAAGCTCATTTGGACCTGCAAAGTACTCTTATGAGAAAGATAAATAATCCTTCATCCTTGGTGAGGTTACACAGATAAGGAATTACTGGGGCTGTGTGGAATCTAGGATTACAGACTCTGTTTTAAAAAGCTCATCAAAACAGAGGTAAAAGCTTTAATGTATGCCAGTATTTGTTTTCTTCTAAAGAGGAAAGGAAGTTGATAGTGAAGGTGAAGGGTTTAGCTTGTGCTGTTTTCTGGTTGACCGTCTGGTGCTTGTGCAAACCTCAGAAGACAGCAAGCAAATAAATGAGGAAACTGAAATAGGTTCAAATACCTAACAATAGAGTGAGGAAAACCTGCTGGATACAATCAAAGAGTGATAAATTTAAATGGAAAATACAGCTAGATAACATAATTTCTTTCGAAATAGGAAGAACTTTTAAAGTAAAGCAGCCATAGATATTCCATAGTTGAAATAAAAAGTCTCTTTTTCAGAAGCAACTAAAGATAATTGGGAATGAAGCTTAAGAAAATGGGTCAAGGAATATTTTTATTATTATTTTGCACATACGGTGCAGCATTTTGTTGAATTACAGAACCACATATCTGAAAATCTTACTGAAGCACCAGAGACAAGACTTAATTCTTTATTGCAGGTCTGCTAATGCTCCTCAGAATTAAGCTAAATTACTCCGTCTTTGAAGCCTCATATTTTTGACAAATGTCTAAGACTTTTTGATCTTTACCATGTAGTTCACGTTGGTCCACAAGTGAACTTTGCAAAAAATTAGCTTTTGATTTTGTGCCTTGCATTTTGTCAACTAGATTCTTGTGAGCTTTGGTTTAGCAACTCTAAGCCTCTGCTTCACAGAGGCTAATTAAATTAAATCAACTGAGTGAAAAGGCAGCCTCTCAGGTCCACAATAGAACAAGAGCCAATTCCCAGAGGGATGAAGAAGGGTTACACAGCCGCATGCAAGCTTTTCCCCTTCCCCCTTCTCTATAGAACTGTCTTAGGCACTGTGCAGGAGGCTGTTAGCTGAAACTGGTGTCTGCCATCAACTAACACTGGGTACAGAAAAAGCCAAAAAGATAACAGAAGTAGAATGGAAGTGCCAATGTCCATAGTATTTTGGCACCAAGTGGAAAAAATCTACCTTCCTAATTTGTTTGATTAAGGGGATGAGACTTTTCCCCATACACTTGAGACTGGTGAGAAAGCCGCTGGAATATGGCTTTTGAAATCATGTGTGCCACTGATTGCAGCTCACAGACTGTGGGCAGAAACTACTGTGTTATCTCCTGATTAATAGAGTGGACTCAATATAGGAAAACCTGTAAAGCTGAGAAAGCTTAGGGTAATGTCTACTGGTATGTGCTATCGGGTTGCAATCGGCAGACATAATTTGGGGGTCATAGTTATTACCATGTCAGATGCAAGTGGAAGTTTAGAAATCTTACCTTCACAGGAATGTTCTCTCACACTGCAATACGAATCCCCTGGTTAGGAAAGTTTAAGTGTCCAAGACAGTACTCACAATTAAAACTGGAAATTATTGTATAAACATGGCAGCTACCTTTCCGTTCCAACTATGATGTGGTCTTGTGCTAAGTGGGTGAAAACCTGAATACACTGAGCTCAAAGGCACAAGTCTGCAGGGAGAGGCAGTACTTGTTATTCAACTGGTTAATAACATTGTGGGCTGGGGGAGGGAAAGAAAAACAAATGCTTTCAAGCACAAAAGCTCTTCAGAAATAAATTTCATGTCCTTACACTCCTTAAACTCAATGGGAATTTTACCATTGACTCATTCATCTTCCATGATATTTAAATTGCAAATAGGGAGGATGTAAGATTCATCCTAAAGGAAGGGAAATTGCCTACCATTAAAGAGATGACGGGGTTGTTCTAAATAAAGCCTGGAGTGCTGGAGCATCTTGACCCAAAGTGGGTGTAGAGTTCAGAGAAGGCAAGTCACAACACTTTTGTGCATTGGTTTACCCACCTGCTAAACGGGTCTAACAGTAAACCTCAGGGAAACAGAGGATTAATTAGCATGCCTGATTTTACCAAGATTTCAGAGAGAAGAAAGAATACAGTGTAAAGTACTATCCTGATTTTTTGTCATTTTGGTGATCCATCATCCAGCAGGACTGTGGGGACAGGAACTACTGTCTGATTCAGCAGGCAAACACATGCAAAAGCCATTGAGATTTGCCTTTGTTGTGGGCTGTCAAATGTGTTTTTATTTTCATTTAACTATCATCCTTTATTGGGAGTGATTTCCGATTCTGAGTGCTTTCATGGGACATCAGATGACGAGATGGTACCAAGGAAAGTACTGCAATGTAGGTCAGGTACCACAAATGCAACCAGACAGGTCACTCAGGGGAAGATCAGCTGTTTCAATAAGTTAGAGACTATAGCCTGGTCGACAATGATTAAAGCTTAGAAACCCTTGCTGAAGCTACTGCTTGATAGGCCTGTATGACTTACAGTAGTCAGATAAAGTTGTGTTATTACCGGTTTTCACCCATTGTGCTAAAATCTTGATACTGCCAACTTTACTCACATTGATGACTATTCCTTGCATGGCAAGGAGATCCATTTCCTTTGTTCACACAACATAATTGATATCTGAGCCTAGAGTAAATAAAGGCATATGAAAGACACTAAGGTAGTACTGTCTATGTTGGATAAACTTTGCTTAGGCATTTGAATTTTTATCCAAATTAAGCCCATTCGTTTAATCCTTTGAGGTTCATGTACAGGTGGGACTTAAAATCTTGTCAACTGCCTTAGGTATCAAAATATGTTTTTGTAGTTAGATACCCTCAATATTTGTTGAACTCAAGATATTTCCCCGTATTCAGAAATGGAAAATAAATCTGGCAGAGATACTTAGACATATATGTTTAGCTTAACTAAAACCAGTAAGATTTTAAGGGCCACCTCAACCCACCTGTTCGGGTCTGCCTAATTTCACATTCAGCCATAATAACAACTTCCCTCTCCAGCACCTTCAAATTATGTAATCATTGTTCATCTTTAGCTACAATTTTCCTTAAAAGTGTTTTGTATTACATTGGTCTGAAAAAGACTAAATTTCATCAGCTTCCTTACCTGACTGCCGAGCATACACTCACTTCAGTTTTTGCCTGAGCTTTAGGACTAATGCTTTTCTAATGTGCTTTCTTTGCCCTGCAATGGGAAAGCAGAGAAGAAGCTAAGGCTGTTTTGATTTTGGTGGTGGTGGTGGCTTTATTATTATTATTTTGTTTTGTTTTGTTTTGTTTTGTTTTGTTTTGTTTTTCCTCAGCAGAGGTTTTGATTAAAAAACCAAACTGGACCTAATGATGACTTTTGACAAAACCAATTCTATCAGCAATGCCCCGGTGTGCCACGCTGTCCTATAATGCTTTCCCCTCACCACCCTGTGCTGTTACATGTCTTGGGCAGGCAAGCCTTGCAAGAATGCTGTTACACAGCTCTTGTTTAGTGTTTAGATCTTTAATATTTAGATCTTTAAAGCATTTTGTTTCTACGCCTAGCAGGCTCTGTGCCAGTTCTCCAACAATGTAGTTGAATCAGTAACTTGGAGCCTATTCCATGATAGCAGGTCCAGCAGTCTGCTCTGGGTATGGATCTTACGAGTCCTGCAGCCTGCAGGCCTCTTTGCCAAACAATGATATAATCAATAAGCTGCCAGCTCTTGGATCAAGGATGTATCCAAGATATTTTAAGCTTATCCAATTACTGAATAATTGTGTTTGCAATAACCAGCTCGTGTTCAGCACATTTGGTTATTAGAAGAAAGATGATTGCTGCTGACTCTCTCAGTGCCAGCACAGCCAACAGAACTCCACTTTATTATGTCTCCACTAAGCTTAAAAATGTTACCTCTCTGTGTCAGTTTTCCTGTTTGTGGTGTCACTGTAATGACATCCAGCAAGCCATTCCTAAGCAGTTCACTCACGTTGCTGTCCTCCAGTGGGGTTAGCATATAAGCACTAAGGATATTGGCAGGATGCCTCCAATTTCCTTTCTTCTCCCCCCTTACACAACTACAGAGCACTCAATGATAATCCCTAACTTCACAACCAACTCGAAGCCACCCAGTGAGCCAAGAGAATGTGGAGCTATTCTGAAGCACTGATGGATACTGCATTGCTCCTGGAGACCCCTCTCCCTCCAGCAGCTAGAAACTCAGTATACATCTACCTGGCAGGTAAGGGTTATCTTTCTTAAAGAAACTTGTGTTTTTCAATGATTTTCACTCTGCAGACTGAGAGGTAACCTATAAACACTGCGGAAAGCTAAGACTGTAAGGATTCTAGCTGTGCTGGAATAGTTGTGCTTCAGGCATTTCTTTGAATGCAAGTGTAATAGCTGCTCAAACAGGATAAAAATGTTAATATATTTTCATGGTCATTCTTTTGCACATTTTGCACTTCTGAGGAGATCCCAGGCTGCAACAATTTTATAGAATGATTGCATACCTTGGTTGGAGAGGAAGTGATTTTCAGCCCATAAATTCAATAGGATTTGGGACTCCTTTGAGAAATCCTAGCAAAATTTTCTTCAGAAAGTCATGTTTGAAATAGTTTGTTCCACCTGTGCACTGGGAAGGTAAGCATAAACATGCTGCAAATTGAGTTTTATGTGGTGCAGGGTTTTAATGTTTTTTGCAACTCTTAATTTCCCTAAAAATATTTTAATATTGAAATTTGAAGGAAAATCTATAAAATCAGTTAATTTGCTGGAGCAACAATCAAGCATATTTACATGTTGCAGAGCAATATACATGTGAGAGCTGAAGGAGATATCACTGGATCAACAAGTGAGTTCCACTCAAAATGTGTATTCAAAATTATGTTCCATTCTGTATCACATAGCATGAGCTCCCAGGCAATTAGAGAGTGAATACTGAGCATATCATAGATGTAAGGTATTCTGGTGGCATTGGTCATGGTTCAAAGGAGAGACAGATGTCTGTCAATAGCCAAAGGGAACCACATACCCCACCTTTCCTGGACAGAGATAAGGTACTGGGATGGTAGCAGCTCAGCATGAAGCAAATAAAGGAAGGGATTGGGAAAAAAAAAAAAAAAAAAAAAAAAAAAAAAAAAAAAATAAGGCAACCTAAAACAAGTGGTAACATTACTTTTATTATTTTTTTTTCTGTACTGACAGCTTTAAAAATCACTTAAAATCCACATAAAAGTACAGTATGTGGGATTCAAATAAACACAAATGGCCTACTAATGTACTAGCGTATGTGTAATTATTTTAAAATCTGGTTGCACAACAATGAACTCTGCTTTTCATCTTAATCTCATGGAGGAGAAGAGATTTCTGTGGTCTTGGTAAAATGCAATCCACGCCAGGCTTGGACTAGTCTGGCCACCCAGGTTTGCCTTTTCATATATCTGATAGATGTGTTTTGACAAGTTATATTAAGTACAAAGCAGGCCACCAGAGCAGCATGTGGAGTTGATATAGACAGAGACAGAAAGGCAAATAACAGTATGAACACAGTTTTGTAGGCAATATTTGCCATAACTGAGTACCCCCCATACATCATATCACCACACTTCAGTTAAAAATAAAAACTAAAAAAAAAAAAAAGGAGTTATACAAAAAATGAGCCCTAATAACTTTTAAAAGGTGACATTTTAAACAGAATTTACAGCCCCTACATCTCCCTTATCTAAGGCAGTATTTCATTTTTTCTTTAAGAACTGAATTGTCAGTCTTGGTGTAACTTCCATTTTACACTGGGTTGGTTAAGGGAAATATTAGGACTTCCATTTCCACCCCATCCTTTCCCTTCTATTGATACCAGTGTGCATTTCATTTAGGCAGTCCTCTGAAAAATCATGCAGAAACCTAAGGGGGGCGGGGGGAGGAGGGCGGGGGGAATGTTGGCACATGCACACCTGAACTGATTGCCCTTTTCTTTTACAACCATCTTGAGTACACCACCGTCATCCTCCAGAGTGCTCCTAAACAAGTTTTGGCAATAGCAAAAACAAACACTATTTACAATATCTTTGGATTCACTTCCAAAATGCAAAACTAATTAATCAGTAGTCTCTGAGAGACTCAGCTAAATGTGGCTGCCTCTTTGACACTGATCTCTGCTTTGATGTGAATATAGAAAGCATGCGAGCAAACCCCTAAAAGAGGTAATGGGTTTTAATTATTTATTTGTTTGGAATACAGGGGAGTAGAAGGTTAGCAATAAGTACATAGCTAATCCTGCTTAGGCGCTCCCAACAGGAAGGGTGTTTAACTCCCTGCTTTCCTGTGCAGTTTTTTTTTTTTGTGTGGGATGCACTAGTATACCTTTCTTAGGCTGTCATTGTGCAAAGTTCCTTACAAAGCAGAATATACTTAAAGGACATGTATACTGTCAAGCCACACATAAAGTTTGTTATTTTTAATTATTTATTATCAACACTAGAGAGCTTCTAGCTCAACATATAGGCCTTTCCCTTTGTTGCATTTAACCGTCATTGGTTTTCAAGTCAAGAGCATCTCTTCTAAGTGTTAGCTAGTCATTAGCATCATATTCTTCAGACACAATATAATCATCCTAATAATTGATTGTAGTGAAGGTAGTCACTTGTATCCTACACAATTCTCAGCCATGAACTTTGTCCTCAGTAGTTTATTATGCACAGAGAAACATCTTGATGCTATAATCTATCTTCTTCACAAATTTACATCAAAGGGCAACAAGCTCCGTATTGCTCCTTCAAAACACACCACTTGTATGATGTTGTAAAAGCACCTGCATTTTCTGAAAAGCATATTATTAGTAAATGTGAAATTAAAACAAAACAGAACAAAAATGACAACAACAAAAACAATAAGTAAAAGCCTTCCTCATAGTGATTGTGCATATATGGAGAGAGAAAGAACACATAGGATTTCTCTTTGGCAGTAAAACCTGCTAAATTATAGTGGAAAGCCTATTGTGTCACAAACAAAAGCAATATATTAATAGCAGGCTGACTAAGAGAAGCTGCTGGTAGAAGTAAGAGAAATCTACAATACTTATGTGATAGATACGCTGGGTAAAATGCCTGCTTTCCTTGTTGACTGGAGCAATTTAAAATCATTTCACATTCTTAAATCATTTATTAGTTATACTATTTCTCTCTCCCCCTTCACAGACCTGTCTAATGCAATGTATAGAGGCTGAGATTTTGAAGTTTTAGAGATGTTTATTTATAAAAGCTTTAAATCTATTTTACCACAAAAATTCACTAATACTAAATATAGTTATTCAGAGGTGCAAATGCAAATGGACAAAAAGAAGTCTCTGAGATATTTACAAAGATGAAGAGAAAAAAAAAATCAATGGTAAACAACAGTTAATTGTAACCCCATTCCCCTCCTCTCCCACCAGCCTCAGCCCTAAAACCAAACTGGTATTTCACCTCTGGAAGATACAATAGGAATCTTCTTTACATACTCATTAGTTTGGATCAGTGTACAGATCTCTTATGACAACAGTAATCAGTCATCTATTTGTATATAATCAATCAGTATCTTAAAATTTGCGGGGGCTTTTTCTCATCTGTACTATATAGACGTTTTTCATCAATTTTAATAAGTAAGCTTTCTTACTTATTGTAAAAAAAAGGGTCTTGTCAGTCAGCTGCCATTTTTTTCTATATGATAAGCAAAAGTAAAATTACATTTAGTCAACTCTTTAAGGAGATTTGAACACACTATAATAAACACTGAACATTTTTGAATTGGGGTTGAGGTGGTTTTGTATGTTTGGTTGGTTGTTTTTTAATAAAAAGCTTTTAAAAAGATATTTTGATAGTGTTTTGGACCCAGAGTAACATCCTTTCACACAGGCAATGTAACAGTGTAATACAGTGAGTGAAAAAAAATTCTGTAACTGAGACAGATAATTAATTAACTAATTTATACACACCCATGACAAATTAAATTCTGGACTGTAAGGTTCTAACTCTGTTGGGTCTTTCTGTGTGCATGTGCTTGACTTTTTCCATTTATTTGTTTGTTTGGTTGGTTGGTTGTTGTTGTTGTTGCCTTTTATAGTTTCAGCATGATGTGAGATAAGAAGGTCACAGCTTATATCTCATTATCATCACTACAGAGCCTAAACAGATGAACAAGGTTCCCATTCTATGTTCTCCAATGGTGTTATAATCACTTCTTTATCCAAATACTTATATCACTTGATGATATGGAAAGGTATGACACTAAAATCCAAGTCTTACATAAAATAAAATTAAGGACTATTAGTTGTTTAACCTTGATAGCTCCCTGTCTGGTGTGTTTGTCAGCACCTTTGATTAGCTTAACATAAAAATTACACAACACAGTTGAGTGAACTGGAAAGATTTCAGCAAGAACTAACTACTTGGAAATTAATCTTCTAATTATATTAGAAGAAGGCCTAAAGTCAATGAAAATTTTCTTTAAAATCATTTGGGTCCCATGATGTTGAGAACTACAGAAAGACCAGACAGAACAAGGATGAGATAATTATTCACCAGTTCATTCTACTTCTCACACCAAGAAGCCAGCAGAATCTAGGAAACACTGGAGAAAAGTATGGAGGCTGAGATAACTTTGGTTGATCAATGGTCGTGAAATAGACAACCTTCTTTTTAAAGAACAGAGTTGAATCAGAATAGTTGCTGGTTTTCTCTTACCAAATGAAAGGGAATACAAAACACTGATATGACCAAAAGTATTCATTTGTTATATATTTTGTATTACATCCTTAACTAGTTACTCGAAGATCACTCCAGCTTTTGCATATGCACAAAACTTTACTATGTTTATAAGCTGTGTAATTTCTATCTTCTAAACTATTCACTAGATATTCTAACAAAGAAACCATTGGTTTATCCTGAAGATATTCAGTAGTACATGTTATTTTTGAAGTTGCCATTCATACTAGATGTAATTCAAACAAGACTGTTCCAAGCTATTTATAATCTTTGTCAATAATAATGACTAGATTTCTTTTTACTTTATTCTTGAAGAAAGAGAAATGCTACTAATATCTAGATGTTGCACTAAAGAAGCCTAGTGGATTTAATGAGTTGTAACATTCATTTTCAATAAAGTTTTCATGGTTGAGGGAGGGAAAATATCTTCAAATTAATAAAATATGTACAAGGAAATAGCAGGAAATAAGTTAGTACTTCGAAGATAAAGTAACTGTGCCTACTATAGGGTTAGTTTTCAATATGGATCTTAAAACACAAAGGTTAATATTTTGTCTGACGCATTCTGAAGCATTTTGCATTTTTTCTGCTCATAGTGAAACTGATGGAATGGCGATCAACTAACATTGTGCAAGAGCCATATTCATCTCTATTTCATAAGCTCTTACATGGCTAGCAGGAATCTGACATCTCTTTAGTCCTTGGTCACTGAAGACGTCTGGAAGACAGTCAATTGACTAGACCTGACAGTGAAACTAACTTCTAAATCTTCTTCTATACCCTTAGATTCTCTTCTCTCCTGTGGGAGTTTCATATAAGAAAGTACATTTCCGAATTCCATTTCAAGGAGCTGATTCAATTATTTTTTTCAGTGAACTTCTTGTCAACTTCACCAATTCACTGATCCATCCTTCTCACACAAACCTAGAAAATACAAGCAGTACATTATACATTCCCCTGATGTGACAATGGTAGGGTTTTGTTAATTAGTAAGTAGTTTATAACTTACATATGATGAATTATTAAGTATTTTATTTAAAAAAAAAAAGTAAAAAAAAAAAAAATTGGCCTGAGTCATCCAATTGTTAGTTGTATTTGCTTCTACTTGTGCTTGCTGTGTGGAATATTTAGTAGTCTTCAGCACAAAGGCTTTGTTCATCCAAGAAATGTAAATATTTTCTTATTCTTTACAAGAGAAAAAGGTCAAGTTTTACTAAATTGGCCATATCACATTTTTTAATATTAGAAATTTATCAAAAGCTCACATTTTTGTTATAAAAGGAGTATTCATTTATCCACAATAAATATATTTAGTAAGTGACTGTCTAGCATAATAATCCTCTTGCTTTTTACTTTTGTCACAGTATATAGTGTTTCACAGTGTGAACAGCAATAATGATCATGTGTTCATATGAGTAGATTCATTTTGGCAAGTCTTGTTAGTTGACAGGTATGTAATACACTTGCCTTGCGGCTTTGGGACCAGGTTTCAAACACAGCCTTCACTGAAGTGACTGAAGATCATTCAGATCTCATAACTGTATCAAGTGACAAGTAACGTGAATGCAGTCAGTATGTGTACGGGACCTGATGTACACTAGCCAGTCAAAAATGCTTCCCTTTATTCAGTTGCACTGCTATGTCTGACCATCAGAAAGAAGACACTTAAGGCAAGGAATTAAGGCCAGCAACACAAATCTATCTTTCTAAATACATATCTTTCTAATGAGACATTTATGTGCCCAGCAGCTGTTTCCTTGGCTTTTATACTCTGTGTCCACTAAAGGAACTCAAGTCCCTCACACATACAATAAGGGCACTGTACTAATTGTCAACATTAACTGCCAAAAGCAGCAATTCTATCAAGTTGATGTTGACTCAGACATGAACTTGTCCTGATTCGGTTCCTCTTTAACGCTGCTGGACACCTCTCACTGATAATGTTTTCACTGCTCACCAAGGAGTGCCAAATGTTGGCATTTCATTCATGCTTGTCATTGCCATGATATCACACATTACCCTCTAAAAGGAAACAAGATTTCACGATAGTCCTTATTATGTCACGTACAAGGAACATGTCAGTCATGTGAACTTGTGGTTAGAAAAGGAAAATGGAAATTATGTCCAACACAGCTAGTCATCCTGCTGGCTCTGGGTAAGTAAATATATTTCTTTTTGTTTGGTTGCTTGGTTTTGGTTTGGTTAGGTTTTGTCCCAGTTTTATCCAATATAAAATAACCTTAGGATTAATGCTTAAATTCTTTCTGGACACTGAGAGATCCAGCTGATTTAGAATGTTTTTTATTCATGGGCACAATGAATAGCATATGAAGGCATAAAATGAATAGCAATTATTTTGATTTTATTATAAGTAACTCAAAAGCCATTTTTTCTTCCCAACAGTAAGAAAGTCTTATACAGATGGATAGGCTTCCAACTTTGATGGACTTAAGAGGGAAAAGAAACTCAATGTATTTTCATGTACTAGCATGGTTAGGACACGTGGTTACTAGCATGGATGGGGCAGATTGCTCCTAGTTGCATAATGGCCACACTAACAGCAGCTGAGGAGACAAATGTATGGAGGGAAAGGTCCCATTACACCAGTGAAGAGGAAGGAAGCTGTGGGCAGGGGAGAAGGAGGTATTCTACTGTTCTCAGAATGGTATTCTCCTGTATTTTAACTTTGCAAACTCAAATGGTATATTCCTTTTTTCTTTAACTCAGCTCTGACTTTTGAGGTTGTCAAGCTTTCTCAGTCCTGCTACTCTGACCTCTTTTCCATTTCTTACACATATTGTTTCATATTGTTTTTTGTGGGAAAGGAATTTGCAGGTGGCTTCATGCTGTTTCACACATCCGTGACTTAGAGATAATGAGGAAATAAGTAGTAGAAACAAAAACTTGAGCAAGGTTGAGATAAAGAAAATTTGCTATAGTGTTAAAGATGAGCTTTGGGCAAAGGCCAATTGCTGGCTCTAAGTGCGTGTATGAGGATCTCTAACCAATTGTATGACAGATTTGGGTGTGTGGACAAGGCGTGGAGCTACGGGGAAAGTATATGTAGTAGTGAAAAAGGGCAATAAATGTCTCCTGTTCAAGAGCCATCAGGAGTCTGTGTCTTGCATCCCTTCAGTTTTTCCCACCCATGCTTGCATACTTACAAACTAAATCCTTCAAGCTGTTTTCTTCCCTTTCTCTATACCAACTGTCCACGTATTCATCGAATCCAAGGGAAGTATGGCTGAAAGGACCTCATGAGGTCAGGGAAGTCACCATACTGCGCCAAGGCTTTCCTCATTATCTCATAGTATGTCAGTGTCCTCTGTGTTGTTTGCAGCTCTTCCTAATTCATCTTCATATGGTGAATGTGACTATCAAATAAAAATACACATATATATGACTATAGCACAGTCACCTCACCTGCTTTCCATGCTGTGCTGTTCAAGCCACAATTTTGGAAAATTGTAGGATGTCCAGTCCTCATGTTGATAGCCTGCATGTAAGCACATGAGAATTATTAGAATAGCTCATTGGTAACTCAAAAAAAAAAATAATAATAATAAATAAAATATATATATATATATATATATATAAAATCCTTTACATTACTTCTAATAGTCCTATTTCTTTTTTGTTCTAAAATCAGTGCAATGAGCATTACAGAATTGTCTCATGCTTCCACAAGTGTCAGTAATGTTAATGAATGTCTGAAAAACACTACAGTCCAGCATAAATCAGGGGAACTCACTGAAATCCAATGGAATTATTTACAACAGTTGAAGATTTGGCTTTTCATGCCAGTGTAATGATCTTGTTCTTTAAAACCAACTATCGTATAAATAAATGCAATAAATATGAATTACATTCCTAACAGTATGAATAGGAACACACTATTTTTTTTCTGTTGAATTATACTTTTGTAGGTGGAGAGAAAATATTAGAGATTTTTCTGACTCAGGTAAGCTGCATAAAAGTTTGGCTCCACATTTCAAGTATGAATCTCTAATTGGTATTTTTTTTATGGTTTATAAAAAACATATGGTTTATATAAACTCATATACTCATATACTATATACTCATATACTATATACTCATAGTATTGGTGGTGACTACCTTGAAGCTTCTTTATAAGAATTGTTCCTTGTAGCAGCTTGTCCGTAAACATCCTCCAGTTTAAGCCGTAGAACTCTTCTTCATAATTCCCAAACTACTTTTTAGAGAAATTAATTTGGCTAAATGTTTTGTGAGCTAGCTTTAAAAGTTCAACATACTTTCAAATGTTAGAACAAATATACTGCAAGTTGTCATGGCATCTGCATTTGTAAACAAAGTATTGGAGGGAAGATCTTGCTTCTTATTAGGGAAAAGATTTTCCTCTTATCAAGGAAAAGATGAAGAAATTATGTAACTTGGGACATTTTCTTAATTCATCTGGAGATTTTAAACCTCTGATATGATAAATTAATAACCAGAATAACTGTATAGCTCAAGCATAGATTTATACATGAAAGTTTCCCAAAGATTTCATGTCCATTCTTTTTTATTACTACAAGTCCATTTCAACAGCAGGCTACTTAAAAATGGCTACCATTTAAATGAAGAATAAATTAGAATCATTAATAAAAACAAAACAAAATAAAAACTGCAAAAACTGTTAACCTCCATTAGACCTTAAATGGCTTTTCTAATTACCATTAAGCATGTAGTTGTTAATCATTGTTTTGATCAGGATTATAAAAAAGCAGGGTCTTTAATTTCTCTCAAATAAATTAAAAATTCCCTTTCAACATGCTACAAACAAAACTGATGGTCCAAGTGAGGAAGGGAATGGAAATCATTTTCTCAGTCACTTCTTTTTTTCTGGACTGAGGGAAACATTGGTGATAAACAGAGTAAGCTAATCAGTAATTATTGTAGCTTCATCTTCTGTGACGAAGAAAGATTCAAATCATGAAGGTATTCAAAAAGTCTTGACTTGGGATTGGGCCTAAAGAATTCAGAAAATCGACACAGAGACAGGAATACTTTCATTTTTTGTAAGAGATACCTAAAGTAATAGGAAGTGCATACCTTCCTTCTGCTTTTTACCCTTCCTTGATATGTTGGATCTGTGAACTCATCAAAGGCAACTGTCACTGGCTGTCATACATCTGTCAACATCTGTAGACCTCAAAAATTGTGAGAAGGTTTCTGGATTTTTATCTAGGTATGAAAGCCTCCCAAAACCTTTCTCCTTTGGGACTGTGGTAACCTACCCTAATTCTATTTCCTTTTTAGTGTCCCTATTTATGGTTGCCATTATTTACACAAACATTTAAAACAGTGAAGGGTAATGCTGGCAAGGCATTAAGACCTTTTTAATATTTTCTGCATTTATTTTCTGTCTATATGAAAGAAGATCTATATAAGCCACTGCAACATTAGCAGGCTGAGAAGTAGGTAGGCGGGAATGAAAATACCTTGTAGGATTTATGGGTTTCGGCAGTGCAAAGGGTCACAGTGCTGTTCTGTGTTAACATGCAGAAAACAATTCAAATTTCAGCGTAAAGTCCAGCCTTTTACAATACTCACCTAAGCCTGGACTTTAAGGCTCTCCCACCCCTAATTACTGCCTGCAGCAGGTTCACAACAAAATAACTATTTAGCCCAGAGCTGAAAATTTCCACTTTAAAAAGAAGAGGTGGAAAATCTGAACCTTCCTTCTGGATCAAATGTTCATACACTCATGAAAATATCAGGCGTTTTCTTCTTGCTTGGCTTACAAATATTCTCACACATACACAAAAGAATGGGTACTTTGCACAACTGCACTGCAGGGAGGCTGGGGGCAGCAGTGCCATTTATTCAAGAATTACCTAGGGGCTCTTCAAGACAGGCCACTGGAGGTGGAGGTGACACAATGAATTCAGAGAAAGTAGAGGAGTGCTGGCTGAGTTGATTCTTATGCATTCTCGTATTTAGAATATCCACATATTGGCATTGACATGAATTTCAGAGGCAGTGGAGTTGAGATGCAACATGGCATTCATAATGAAGTCTGAGAGAAGCAAACTGGGAACAATACTAAATAGGACATTACTAAATATTATTATAAGATAAACTTGCTAAAGAAGAAAAATTCTCCAAATAACTATATTTCAAAGACTGAAATTTCATTGCTTGGCACATTCCACCAATGTCTGAGAGTTGAATAAAGACACTGCAGGCTAAAAAGACCAGGCAGCAGAATATTGCACTTCACTTTTTAATGCGTGAATGAATATCATGTGCACTGTAGGGAGGAGCTGATAAAGCAAGCAGGTGCTATGCAAGCTTCTGTCAAACTCTGTTTCTGAACTGCCAGAGCACATCTCAGCTACTCTTGGTCTCTTCTGCAAAGAACATAGGTATGTGCAGCTGAGAGCAGGAAGGAATGACTTATTTCTCTGAGGGTACTAACTACAAAGAACAGAGGTCTTCACCTAAGAAATAACATCTCATAAGACATATAACCAGAGCCATCTAGATCTTATTGTCATTTTAATTTTTTTTATGAACTCATAAAAGACTCACAGGCTTAATCTTTCAGCCACAGTGAGTGCTGGATGATGGGGGGAGCTGAGGGGGACATGGGGGGCAAGTACTAAATATAGAAAAGTAAATAGTTTCATTCTCCTGTAGGGAATAGAAAATTATGAAAACCTCTGCAAAGACTCCACATTTCCCATAAGGTATGCAACATGGCAGTTTCTGGAGCAGACACGTTAGAAGTATTACTATGCAACTAGTAAGACATTCAGTGACTAACCCTGAACCTAGAGCTGATTTGCTACACAACACTAGAGCTCCCACTGCCTATGGTTATTCAAATGCAGTCCATTTGAACTAAGATATCTTCCTTAAATTACCCCCAGTCTCTTACAGCTATAAACTCTATTACAACCTAATACCTCAAGCCCACACTGACCAATTCCTCCCTTCCTTCTGGTTAAGCTTTCACAGGTGTGGCCAGTTGATCTTTCATCCATCTTTAGTCACACAAATTTTCAAACTGCAGCTGTATCTCAATGTAGAGTGTGCCTACAAATATGGTATTCTCAAAATATTGTTCAAGGCTTCACTAGGATAATCCAGGTTCCCTCCTTTATGATGTGCTATGCTTTAGCAGTGGTAGGGCATTTTTAACTTAGGCCATTTTGATGCAGCTGTTTGCAGAACCTGTGGCTCAGGTTAGATGTAGCTGTTTCTAGGAAAACAGCTAAATAACTCCTTTTGGCAATCTGTAGGGTGAAAAAAGTACTTATATATCATCAGTTCTTTTTGATACGCCTTGTTCATGTTTGCCACATCCTGCTATGTTGTGATGTTCTGTTGTGATTGTTTGGCTTTTGCAAGCTAGATGTTATTGAGTATATTCAACATTGTCTGTCCCAACTTAGTTTATTGAGAATTAAATGTTGATATAAAGGACTCTCTATGAAACAGCAGTGTCTTGGCACGTGAGCAATCCTGTACTAGTAAGGTATATCTTGTCCCCTTGTATCTGCCTTTCAGTAGACTAAACAGAAGTAAGTTTTATGCTGCTTCTTTTCAGTAGCAGGGCAACCTATTCAGTCTTCACTGAGGACAACTGAGTGTTCAACTGTTTGTTAGCTGCCCATAAATATTCAGGCAAGATGCCACGCTATCTCACAGAGATACTGCCAGTTCGGAGTAAAACACTCTTCGGTCAAATTTGGTAGCAGTTTTCTGCGCTCCTTTCTTCAAAGTGCTCATTTACCTTCCACTCAAATTCAGCCATTTGTACTTGTGCAAAGAAGTAGATGGGGGAAAAATGCTACCAGTTTGGGATGGTATGCTTTCACACTAACTCTCTGCTGAAGTAAACTTGTGGACAAGAAAGGAGGCAAAAGTAAACAGGTCCTTAGCTCTTTCTAGAGAAAGTCCCTGGGAAACTAAAACCATGAGGGCTGCATAGAGAAAGCTATTGGCCCTGAGAAAGGCTGTTATTAATTTTTCTGTTCTGTCTCCAGAAATCTTTGGGAAGCAAAAATGATGCTATTCATATAAATGTCATAAAATCAGAGTTATGATGTTGCGGAAACAAAATGGGGACTTTATTACAAAATATTACTTTATTACAAAACTCTGTTCTTGGTGTGATAATGCCAAGAAAATAATTCCTCACACAGGTACAATTGAAATACTCTTTTTACACTTGTGTTTTATTTTGTACCTTACACACAACTCACACCTCTGTGACTTTCTACAATTGCTCTGAAATACAACTTTAAATTTCCCTGTTACTCTGCTTAATTCTGTCCTTCAATGTGCAGTACTTGCACTAACTGCAGTATGCATCCAGCTTGGGTGAATTGTTCTTATGGAGATGCAAACTCCTCGCTGTCCAAATAGGCAACTGCACCAAAGCTGCATGCCAAATACAGCCTAACATAAAAGTCAAATATTCCCAGTAGTCTAATACTCTGAATCAACAGTGCCAAAGGTAACAAAGTGGTACAGCCCAGCTGCCTGGTCTTGGTGATGAAGGTCTTGTACTTGGAAAGCATCAGCTTTTCAGAGTCTTCTTATGAACAGTGGTTCCCAGACATTTACCTGCTATAGCAGCTGCTTGGAATATTTAATTCCTTTTTCTTTTTTTTTTTTTTTTTTTTGTCAATGAAAAATGAAATCTTCCATATATTTTTCCCCAAATATTCCTTTTTAAGAAAAAAATCTCAAATCCAAATCAATTATTTTATTTTTAATTTGAAAACAAATTAAAAAAAAAAAAGTATGTTCAGCCTCTCTCCCTCTTCTGTTTTCTCTCTGCCTTCCTTCTGCAGAAAAAAAAAAAAAAAAAAAGTCATAAAATAGTTTGAGGAAAAAGGAGACAGGAATGAAAGCTCACATTATGAGAAAACCTTTATCCATTTGCAAAGGATCATTTTTGATAAACTGCAAACGTTTTGAAAGGAAACTGTGGTGACTGCTTAATTTTTTTCCCTGTGAAATAAAAGAAAACTGTTTTACCTCCAATTCTACCATGGGGTTGTGCCAAAACTATTTAGCCCACTAACAGTTTCAGCAATTCACCATGGATCTTCTCTTTGCTGAGGGGAATTTTCTTTCTTATTCATCAATTATTTCTTATTTTCCTGCAGAAATTAAAAAAAAAAAATGCATTTTAGAACAAAAATGTCAGACATTCTTGCTTAGAGTGACCTTTGACAAGCAATATGCTTGTTCTGTTTTTTGTGAGACAAAGTTAGAGAGAAGTGGGTACTTGACTAGGGCTTATGTAAATGTCTGGTTAAGTCAAACAGCAGTGTTCTAGCACACTTCCACTTATCCAAGCCTCTTATGCTTTGCAAAATAAAAATACATATAGTGAAAACCAATCTTAATATACAAAAGGAAGAATTCACTTTCTGTGTTCAAGATACATTGAAATGATGAGAAAGACACCTCCAGACACCTTCCTCACCTTTCACGCCCACCCTTCTAAAACAGCTTTTACAGAATCAATGGTCTCTACATAGCTGATGCATGCTTTGAATGGCAGAAGTACAATGTCTTATAAAGTTATAATCAGGCTAGATCTTACTAATCTAGGTTATAGCTCAACTGTGAAAGCTCTTTTGAGTAAAATCATTTCTTTATTAATGAGATTCAGCCCAATCTCACTGATAAAAATTACTTTAAAAGATGTCCCTTTGCTTCTATTCAAATGAATGGGAGAAAACGGTGGGTGTTTTAAGAGCTGTCTTCCTGTCATATCAGGATGGATCTCATTAGTGAAGGGAATGATTTTACCAGGAAAAAGCTTCTACAATGAGAAAACATAACCTACCACAGATGAACAAAACCCAACTCAATTAGGCTGGGGAAAAAAAAAAAAAAAAAAAAAAAAAACACTTAAAAAATCAAAAATCATCTCACTGCTCTCATTCATTTTAATAACATGAGAAAGAATATTTCCCTCTCAAAAAGAATTTTTTTTTTTTTTTTAAGTTGAACTGGACTGGATCTCATTAATATAGGAACTATTTTACTTAAAAGAGCTTCCAATATTAGTCCACTTTTCAACTTTGATTAATCAAAGCAAACATGATGGGGGAGGGATAACTAAAAAATGTATCTACTTCTAAAGCATTACACTTGACATAAGAAATAGACATAAAGGGATTATAATCCACAGTTACTTCTAAAGTAGCTGGAATACATTTGCCCAGGTAGACCTATAAACCAGTCATTGGAACCTCAGCTAGATGTGGTCAACCACAACTGACTGACAAACAGGCAATTCAAACAGTTAACATGCACTGAGGGACCTTCTCCCTGATTCTAAAATAACCTCATTGTAATTAGCCTTTATTCTTTACCTCAGATGACTAGCAGGGAGGGCTAAAAAAGCCAGACTCCTAGGCTATTCTTGTTTCCTCTATCAAAAGTAAGTAAGTTTCAGTTGGGTCCTGGACCAAAGACAATGTGAAAGTCTGCTTTATCTTTCATTGGCACCCTTTATTGGCTGGGACATTCCTAATGGCTAAAATTTTGTAATCAGATATCTCAATTAGTACTGTTCTGAATGCAAACGAGAGTGTTGATACGGGAGGTTCATATAGTGATGTGGTAATTTCATTGTGCTGGATAGCTGAATTTTACCCCAACCATTCTCTCTCTCCCCCTCATCAAAAGGAAAGGGGGAGAAAATACAATGAACAGGGCTCAAGGTTTGACATAAGGACAGGGAGATCACCCACCAATTACCAAAATGGGCAAAACTCGTTCAACATAGGAAGATTAATGTAATTTATTGCCTGTTTCTAGCAGACTAGAGCAGTGAGAATACTAAAAGCAATAAGCAACCAAAAACAACTCCCCCACCACCACCTCCCCTCCACACTCTTCAACCTCCTCCCCCTGAGTGGTTCAGGGGAACAGGGAATGGGTGCTGCTGTCAGTCTATAGGGCTTCGTCTCTGCCACTCCTTCATGGTCACTTTCTGCCCCTGCTCCACGTGGGGTCCCTCCCACGGGATGCTGTCCTTCCCAAACTGAGCCTGCGGGGGCTTCCCACATGCAGCAGTTCTTCAAGAGCTGTGTCCACATGGCTCCATACCATGTGGTCCATCCCCCAGGAGCAAACTGCTCCAGCACAGGTCCCCCATGGGTGGCAGCTCCCCTCAGACCCCTGCTCCTGCAGCCCAGGGCCTGCTCCTGTGGGGGTTCTCCATGAGCTGCAGCATGGAGACCTGCTCTGTGTGGGACCCCTGGGCTGCAGGGGGACAGCCTGCTCCACCAGGGACCTCTCCACAGGCCACAGGGGAACTTCTGTTCCATGCCTGGAGCACCTCCTGCCCTCCTTCTGCACTGACCCGGTTGTCTGCAGGACTGTCGCTCTCACATTTTCTCACTCCTCTCTCTCAGCTGTTGTGGTGCAGCAGTTTTGCTGTTGTTGGTGGTGGTGTTTTTTTTCCCCCTTTCTTAAACGTGCTCTGATTGCCATTATTTCTCACTGTCTCAGCTCTTACCAGCAGCATGTCCCTTTTGGAGCCAGCTGGAATGGCCCCCATGGGACAGCTGCTGGGCTCTTCTTACGGAGGCCATTCCCACCCCCTTCAGTACCAAAACCTTGCCACATAAACCCAATGTACGTGCAGAAGTGCATATAGTTATCACCTTAAATGCTTCCAGAAAAGAAGAGAGGGTGGGAGGTTGTCCTGCAGTTGCACAAGGCAGGGACATAGCTGGACTGGAGCAAGAGACTGGAGCAAATCTCATGCCTGGTTCATAAAATTACCCAAGCCTGGTAATATGCGTATGAGCAGAAAGTAAGCATGAGTCTGCCTCTCTTTCATTGACTGTGATTGTTATTGCAGGATTAAAAAGTCCACAGTGGTTACTACAAGATCACAACTATAGACTTATACAACCATTCTGGTTTCCTACTACAGTGTTACAACATTTTGATGTCTTTATTTTATTTTATTTTTTTTTTATAACACTTTTCCATGAAGAAATATAGCCAGCTGCAGATACTTATCCAAGCTGCAAACACAAACCTAGATAGGAATTAGCTTTTGATTTAAATAGCCCTAAATTAATTTGAATCACTGTAAAACTACGCACACCTGTGCCTATGGATGCCTTTTGCTGTCTTCTGGTGCTGGAACTTCTGCCTTGATTTCTCAATGACTCAGTGCAGCAGCAGCTGCAGTGATCAGGGAAGCTCCATATGTGTGTGTTCACCACAACCCAATTTGGGGAGAAGGTGTTTTAGGATTCATTTTCCCATTATCACCTCATAATAAACATTAATGGACACACACTTTATTTTTCAGTGTGCTTGAAATAATTCCTGATCAACAGAATACTGAACATGGAATTTAGTACAAGTTTGTTGCAAGGAAAGAAAGAAGGTGGAAAATAAAAGTAGATTTTGTGTAAGGCATGATTTATTTTGTTTTCCATTCAAAAAGATTGGCAAATTCTTTGACATATCCACACACTGGAATTTGAGAACTCTTTCACATATATACTGCTCAGGGATTTACAATCACAAATGACCTCTGTAACATACTTTACAATATTTAGCATAGAAACACAAATGCAAGCACACAAGAACACACATGCTCACATACACATACAAGTCCATAGTGACCTTTTACTTTTGTAAAAACATTTAGGGTGGAATAACCCCTATCATTTACATTTTTATATATTCTAAACATATAAAAATAAAACTGTCCACGTCAAAAAAAAAAGTTCAGGCCATGGACTTTATCTTTCCAGATGAGAAAGCTCTGAGCACTGACTGTGACTATCTGAAATAAACCTTGTAGGTGTATCCCATATTAAATGTTCAGCTTGAGGTTAGCAGTTAAGCATGTCACATTATTACATGCATAACATGATGAGCTGAAATGACAAAATGCCAAATTCCCTCAAAAAATTAAGGCAACAAACACTAATTTCTTCAAGGACAGCGACTATCACCTTGCACAGCCGCTTTGAGAAGTGAAAATATATCACTGGCAAAATGGTATACCAGAGAAAATATGTAAGAATGGAGTTGCTTCTCTGCTGCTCTCAAGTGCATTCTATCTGAAACACCAGATTATGGTTAAGGAACACCCAGTTGTATTGCAGCAAAGTATTGCAGCAAGTATTCAGTGTATATAGGAATGGTGAATTCATTAAAAAAAATAATAATAATAAATCAGTGCTTTTCACTGAAATAAAATTTAATGCAGGCTTGATTTGGTCCCAGGTATTTATTAAAGAACAACCAGATATGCTTGGTGCATTAGAATATGACCCTTTGGGGAATCTTAGCATGTCTTCCTTCCATGAAAGAATTTGGATCTATTTTACACTCATATGTAAGACCCCACAAAGTTTATCAAGATTAAAAAAGATACTTTAAATAAGTTAGTATTTTATTTATGTTACAGCTTTCCCCTGGTCATGCCAAACAGAGCATCTGTTTACAATCTTGCCAAATACCAAAGAAGAAATGAACAGAACATAAATTTACTTTTTAAAATGTGCTACTTGGATAAAAATTAAATTTGAAATTCAGAATTTGCATTTCACTCTATCCCCCCAAATATCAGCTTATAAAAAAAAAAAAATAGTTTCCAAGAGATCTTTTGGAAATGAAACCTTTCCTTTTCTTTTATTTTCAGAATGTTGAAAATATTTTTGCTGGTGCATATTTTGAATATTACTAGTAGTAATATTCATAGTAATTAATACTGTTTCTCAAGGGTGAATATCAGACATCATAGTCCTGCCATATTGCCCTTTGAACTTCATCCTATGGCTACTAGAGGTAATACTTGCAGGAAAGAATCTTCTTTCCAGAAGACGATAGTGAATACTCCAGGGCTATTGAAATCTGAATGAAAGGACAGACATTAGCTTCTTAGGTGGTGTTTCATTTTGTCTTTGTATTTCCATCATTTGTGTAGGTAATTAGAAAGCTGTTGTTATAAAATTGTGTATTATACGATGGGTTTGGCAGTTCATAAGTCAAATAGAAATGAGAAAGCACTCCTGCATTATGCTTATTAGTTTTATTTTGCTTACAGCAAACAAACAAACAAACAAAAGCTATTCTGCATCTTGTGTTTTCGCAACTAAAATGTACTGTAACCAAAAATCAACCAGAAGATCAAGTGGACAGCCCACATAATACTTTAGTGATCTCAGAATAGTGCCCTTGCAGATGCCAAACTGCTTTGCTCTGTTTTGTGGCCCCCTAGGTCACCAGTATCCCATTTTCGTGTCATACATCCCTGATTTAAAGCACTGAAAAACTGATGTGTCTGGTTTCTGGCAAACCACAGGGAAAAGAAAGCTCCAACCTCAAGCATTTCCTTGGAAAATACTATGCCAAAGATCCATCTCTGACAGCAGCAGAACTGGAGCTTTTGCTGTTTTTTCCCCAGCAGTGGTGTTTCCATGTAGCAGAATTCTGCAGTCTTCAGAAAGTTATGGGCTACAGTGCTCACTGTGGCTATATTTATATCACTGCTAGGTCCCTCAGAGATGTTGTCCAAGTGAGGGTTCCCCAGACGGGGGCATTTTATATACAACTATTGCACAACCAAGCCACCCAAGAGAAAAGCACAGTGTTGAGTGGCACACTGCTGGGTTCTTCCTTAGCTCAGCACCACCCTTTAAGTCCTGATGATGTTCTTCTATCACTCTTTCCTATGACACTGGTGTCTCCTACTTTATTTATTTATTTATTTATTTATTTATTTATTTATTTTCTGTTCAGAGGACAGTCATAAACAGCAACAGCCTTCATGGAGGCTTCTCTACCAAGTAACTTCTTGAACGCTTTATGTCTTAGGAAAGGAGTTGCTTTTCTTCCTGAAAGGAAAGAGTTATGGTGAAAATTTTGTTAGGCTCCAGCCATCCTAGACAGTGTGTGGCAGAGCACAGTTTGTCCAGAATACACTTGACAGCAACACAGACATCAGTGCGAAGTCAGGAGCTTCCATGTTGCCTGCCTCTCTGTCATACACTGGGGGATAGTCCAGAAGGACCGTCAAAGGGCAAACAGTTTGAGTGGTTAGTAAGCTGGTCTCAGAGGTGCTTCCAGGAGGACTGTAAAGAGAGAAATCATCAGAGTCTTTTTATCCTCACTGCCTCATAGTTTCATGTGTAGCTTCCAAGATCGGTTGCTACATTCTGCACTAGCTTTTAGCTTCTAGGAGCTGTTAGATACAGCTTCATGCACACCTCTCTACAGTGGCCTCATTTTTAATGTAATCAGGGCAAGTTCACACATAACAGAAATGCCTGCACCTATTCTAAATCCAAGTGAAAAAAGTAACTTGATTGGGGCTGCTATCCAAACCATCAATAGTTGCCCATGCTCATGAAGGGTTTATAAATTGGGAACATTTCCTTTCATTTCAGCATTGTATGTTAAACATTATTCTATGTCTTGATATATCAATCTCAGTCTCAGATTTCTGTCTGGACTGTTCTAGCTGTCTTCCCTTCAGCTCAACTTCTGTAGGTGTTTTGTAAACCATTCCCTAAAGATAAGGAAGATCCAGCCACTTCTATCTTTCTCTTGATGTTAATGAGCAGGGACATACACTTCACATTCTTCCTCCTATCCCTACTCATTTGCAGTGTCTGGAGCCTCCATTAAATGTCTCTTAATTTCCATATGAATCATATTATGCAAAGTTGAGTGCAGTACTGAAAAATTAAACTGTCAAAAAAAAAAAAAAGACAAAGACAAAATTGTGAATGAGGGGAAAAAACAGGGCTAAAAGCTTTGATGGTATCTGGTTACAAATACAGGGTTAGAAGGACAGCTTCGTTTCCCCTTCTCAAGATACAAGAGCATTGCTTACATTCAAATATTCAGCACATGTAGCAATCCGAATGATGGAGCTGACCAGGTGAGATCTGCCCTCACCAAGTCCAACGTAAATTAGGGTTTGCGTCCTGGAAGGGACTGCTGTGAGTTTGTGCTGTGGAAACTAAGAGCAGAGTTTGAACCCCTGCCATACGAAGCAGTGGAGAACCAAACAGAACAATTTTAAAATGTCAGAGTTCATTTCTGGTCTTAATAGCTCTGTACAACACCTCTACTCCTTTGCAAAAAGGAGCTGGAAGGTCACTGTCATTTCTGGTCTTGAAGATATGTGTCACTCATTTCCAGCCTCTTCTGATATTTGACAGCGTGGACCCTCCTGGAGCACAGCAAGAATAAAGGATGACACAGCTCACTGAGCAAAATTTATTAACAATTTTCCTCCTACACAAATAAGAGCTCACCCCGACCCTAAAATGTAGAGCTTGCTACAGAAGAGACACTTGTGAGGGCTTCAGTTAATGCAATCCAGTCTTTGACAAAATCAGTGTTTTTTTTCCTTTGGAAGAATGTGTGAATTTATAACAAGTTTTTACAAAACGTTGCATAATCTTTAAGAGAGAAATGGACCACTTCAGTGGAGGAGGTCACATTTTTAATTGTCTACTCTGATCTGAATTTGTTGCACCAAGTGAAATGAAAATCACTGATTCTCAGTGAAAATTAGTGAAAACCACTACATGTCTAACAGCTATACATGTGTTTGTACTTACGTCATAATTAATAGTTTACTCATAATTTGCAAATTAGATTTTATATAGGGCTGTGTGTATAGACTAATGCATTCTGTGTTATCATAACACACAATTTGATAATTGAGGGTTTACATTCTTATTAAAGATGTAACGTGAGGTTTCATTTGGGTGAGATCATGCCATTTGCCCATAAGCATATACATGTAAACTAGCTTGGGGCAAATCTCCCAACCTAAACATTCCAATATTAGGGGGAATTGGATTTCAACTTGGTGGATTTAACTAGTTACTAATATTAAATGTTCCTAGTTGCACCAATAATGTCTTCTATTTCATCTGCCTAGACTCAAATTGAGATGATCTAAAAACAACGAGGTGAAAAAGACTGTTGTATCAGCAGACACTTCTCTTCTGTAGAGGAAAACATGTCCAGAAGGAGAGTCAGTCTTGTCACAGTAACTTTAGAATTTTCACTCCAGTCTGTAAAAACTATTAATTTTCTGTGTTACCTGTTCTATAAAAGAATCTGGGTCAGGAAGGAGAGATATCAACAAACTTGCAGAGACAAAAAGAAAGAAAAAACATTACTTTAATATTTGATTTAAACTTAAAATATACATTAAGGGTAATTGTAGTGTGGGAATGTGGTCATTTTAAATAAGCAGTGTCTTATGTTGTTCTCATTTGTAATGTTCCCAGTAAGCAAGAGGAGAGAGTTGTGACTGATTAATAATCAATCTGTAAGACCATGTGAATAAATCCGAATATTAAGATGAAACAACACATGAATCAAAAAGAGATTCTGAGACCACTCCCCAAAAAATTAGACATTT
The DNA here is from genome assembly GCF_964035555.1 of Netta rufina. Lineage (NCBI taxonomy): Eukaryota > Metazoa > Chordata > Aves > Anseriformes > Anatidae > Netta > Netta rufina. The sequence goes on from NC_140128.1 coordinate 51,929,894, forward strand.
CCTTTTTGGGAAGATTGGGAAGACCTTTTATACATATATATAAGTCCGTCAATATCTTTGTAACCAGTACTTTAAGTTAGTAAGAACTTCCCTAGCAGCAAGCAATTGAAAGAATCTGACAAGAGATTTAGTTTTTCTTATTATTATTTCTGAATATTAGACAGTAGGGATATTGTTTTAATTTGAAATTTCTATCTGTTCAGTGAAGAATACATTAATACAGACAGCTGCATCCGAGTCTTAAAGTATGATATAAGGCTGTATGGGGAAACCTGTTCGTTGTGGGCGACCTGTCTCCCAAATTCAGTTCTCATACTTTATCTTTTAATTTATTCACAACGTCTTTGGAATTCACACCCTCTGATCTTCTCTTGTATAAATAATATTGGCCCTGCTTATTCCTCTGGTAGTTTCATAGTGGTACCTAATATGAGGTACCCAGAAATGAGACAACAGTGCCCCTTCAAATTTTATCACCTTGACACACCTAACAATGTTTGCACTTTGAATAAAAACTTATCTTTATGAGTGCAAAAGCCAAGAGCTGAAGGGCTTACATCTCCCTTAACCCCAGTAAATAAGGCTTATGAGAGCTTTGAACTCCACAGAGACATACAAAGAATGTAAAGAAACACTTCACAATATGAAAAACAGGCATCTAAGTTACAGAAACTGTATCCATACATTTACATCTTTTTTTTTTTTTTTTTTTCTTAAAGGATATTTTATAGAAATTATAAAATACTTCAGTTTCCCTCCCTTTTTAACTGAAAAGGCCACAGTGTTAAATATTCATATATATATGTATATATATATATTATTTTTTTTCAGTGAGATTTGCTTTGACATTAAAAAAGAGAAAAAAAAACATGTATAGTTTCTTTAATTTAGCAAAAAACTTAAACCTGCAGCTCTGAATTCAAATAAAATTCTTAACAACTTTGAAGGTAACTGTACAGTTGTGTTCCTCAGGTTGCTGGTTATTTACTCTTTGTAACCAGAAGGCTCACGATCAACCTCAAAAGGTTGTCAACAGTCTCCAGTAGAGATTTACTGATCCAATACAGTCTATGGCTTTTATACTCATAGCATTTAGTGAGGCTGGTAGAATATAGAACTGGCCCTTAATTGCATTAGCCAGCTAAGGGGAGATCTTTGTAAGAGTAATTGAGAAAATATGCCAAAAGACAATGAATTTGGATCCAGAACACTCCTATAGGACTCTATGCCTCTCATATTGTTTTCTCTGCTTGTCCTCCTATTTAACGTGCTTTCTTAAGCTTATTGTTTACCTGCAAAGAAAATTCAGTCAGTACCATGAAACAGAAGTAATTATCAATGTTTGCAAGTAAGCAAAGGGTAGTAAATAAGGTATTAGCTACAGAACATCAGCTGCTAAATGCCTGGAGAGTGGCCAGTCTGGCTGGAAATACGTATTCCTTTTTTTCCCCGCTGTCATTTATGTCAATCTTGAATAGATTTTATTTCACTATGCAGTGGATTACACCCAGAGCTTATGGATATGAATATGGGTTGCTTGCTATTCTCTCTCTGATCATGCTCCAGTGGTATTAACTCTTGGGTCAATCTGGATTATCCCATGTTTAAAAGATAGCAATTAAACACTTCAATTCTTAATTTCTGAGAATTTCTTCTTGCTTATAAGAGCTAAAGTAATTGCTTGCACAGAGTTGCTTTGCCAATATTATGTTGCAGGTGGTCTGACTGGTGGTAAGGGGAAAAAATAAATAAATACGGTTTGCACATCCCTTGGATGGGGCAACTGGTCTGAATGAGCTGCAGGAAACTTAAAGGACAGATCAGTGACTTCACTCTTTAGAGACATTATCTCCTTCTAAGCAAGTCTTGAGACACATCAATTAAAAAATAGCATGTTCATAAGGCAAAGTCTGGAGTCTGAATTTTACCAATTGTGTTTTCAGGAAAGAATATGGTTTCACATTATATGGGGGAAGGGTACCAAAAGGGTGCATGTGTGACTGGAATGTCACTGATTGAGCAAGATTTTGGGACCCAAATTCAACCTGGAATAAAAATAAAAATTAAAAAAAAAAAAAAAAAAGGCTACCTTTAGCATGCTGAGTACATTAGATGAAAAGATGAGAAAATCCTATAGGTAAAGAAGATTTTCCTCTAGAATATATCCCTCTGATGTCATGAAATAGCTGGTGTGAAAACTTGCTCGATATGTAGTAGCTTGGATATTTTAGCTCACTATTTTTACCCTCAGTATGTTAACTAAGAAGACAGTGTCAGAACTACATGAAATGAAGATGCTTTGAGTAAAAAAAAAAATAATAATTTCAAACATGTTTTGAAATTATTACAAGAAATACTTTATTTAAAATCTTTTCTGAAGGGATTGTTTTGGAACTCAAACAAAGCTGAATGGGCAACTTCATGGGTCCTGACAAAGCAAGCAAGAGGCAAAGGAAAGAAAGATATTTGCTTAGACTCATTATGTGTGATCTTTTCTAGGGCTGTGCTATGAATTCTTAGCTTGACCGTAGTTTTCCTTCCACTTTTTTTTTTTTTTTTTTTTTCCCTATAAAAAGGACTTCACAATGTAACTGTCTGGTATGGATTACATATTTTCTCTATATTAAAACTGGCATAAATCAATGATTTTAGTTTTTAAGATTATATTCTTATTTTCTCTTGTGAAAAAAAAAAAAAAAAAAAAAAAAAAAGTGTGATTGCATGACCAGATAACAGCTACATGTCAGTACCAATGTTAAATTTAGGTTGTTTCCAAAATTTATTTCCCATATTCTCTGACAGTATGCAAGGAACATGAAGTACCTCAGGTTTAAAATATCCCACATAATCGCAGGATTCCAGGAGGCCAGAATGCATACAAGTACCCTTAGCCATGAAGGTGTTAATCAGTGTATGTACCGTCTCATCTGCATCTCAGAAGCCCTGCAATTAAAATTAGAACTTTTATGCCTGGTCCCCACAGCTTGCTGCTATTCAAAGCTCCTATCTACATACACTGGGGATGGAAAAGGCCTTTTGAAAGTAAATAATTGAAAAAATTAGAGGGATTTTTGAAGATTGCAGAGCTTCCCTTTAGGACCAGTCCAGGAGCCCTGTCCTTCTGTCAAAGTACAAATTACCCCCATATGGTGATGTCCGTTCACTCAACTGTAATTTATTCATTATGCATACTGCCGAATACCAAATGGTGAAAGCACAGCAGCAGAACAATGAAACAGGCTCAGGAAACTAATAAGTATCCAATCAATGAGAACCTAATGAACTATAACATGTAATACTTTATAAGTCATTCAAATTAAAAGGGGGTGAAAAAAACACATGACAATGCACTGTCAGTTTATTTATTCCAATTCTAATCAAATGAAATAAACATTATCCTCTAAAAATATGGGCATAACTGATATCTGGGGAGAGGGAATCCATAGAAGGTAGGATCAAGCCAAAATTCCTTTAAGAACATAATTACATACCAAACACCTGTCCTTATCTAATACAGGCTCTTTGCACCAAGCTCCTTTGGTGAAGTAGTAAAAGGTGTTTTTTTTCCAGTATCAAGGTTTGGGAAGAGAAATGCAAGATACATCTTTAGAAGATATTATTTTAATAAGCATAGCTGAAATCTTTATCAAGAACTATTGTTGTATTTCATCAAACACAGCACCTTTATGTTGCAAGACCAAGGCAAAAACTTATTTTTTATCTACACATAAGCTTGTCCCCTCAAGAACATTGTTTTACTGTGAGTCCCATTCCCACCTTTGTTAAAAACTCTTGGAACCAGTTCTGTAATAGTAAGAATAATTAATAAGTAATCTACAAGGTAATCTTAGGAAGGTGCTCTATTTTCCCTAAACAGCCAGTGTGCAGAACTTCTTCTTGATAGAGCTGTTTTCAATGAAATGATGGCAAGGAAATTATTAACTCCTTCTCTGAGAGGAGGAGGTGATGGCAGAAATCCAGGTATCCTGTCTGACAGAGCACTCTGTTGGTTTTTCTGTCTTCTGGGCTGCACAGTCAATAGACTGTCTTTTACTTTTCTTCCACTGAGATCTTGACATGAGAAACTGAGAAATTTCAATTAATGTGCCTCTGAATTATTGTTTCTGCATTTTTTAAAGAGCTTGGGTTGTTGATTTATTTATTTATTTATTTATTAAATTTAAGTCCTCATACTCCATTTTATATTGGCTTCTTTTGCCTTTTCTGACAGAAAAGGTGCCAACAAGATGGTTCATTCTTGTCTCAGCCAGCTACTCATATTAGTAATTCTCACAGCAGGTGCCAAGTATAGCTATATGTCCTCCCCTACAAGAGTGGCTGTAGTTTTCTTTTTCCACAGCAGTTGACATTAAGTGTCTTCTGCGTTTCCTGCTGCTCCTGTTTGCATGTGATAGCAGTTAGTGTTAGCCTCACTATCTCTCCATTTCTTCTTCTATGTGTGCTTATTTCCTTTTATATATTATTCCATTAAAAAGAATAAAATCAATCTCTTTTCATTTACAGTTCTGTGCTTACCCTAGGTTAAATTTGACAAAAGACATTTTGGACTCTGGACTTCTGCATCCAGCTCTGCTGCTGACATTGTGGCCTTTTGCACGAGTTGCATGAAGTTGTTAGGTTACACTGTAAGAGCCTCATCTGTGGCACAGTGCTGCTTATGAATGCAGAAACATGAATGATGTGTGCCTTTAAACATGTATGACATATGTGGTCATAAAAGGTTTTGATGCTTTCACTCCCCAGATGGGCAGACAAACATTGTTGTTAATAGCCATGTGTTTCTTCTGCAACCAGAACAAAACCAATAGCAAGGAAACCCCGCGAAATAGTCAAAGTTGCAATGCAACAGTCAGTTCCTTCAGCACAACAGTGAACAGGTACTAGCGTAGAAGGCTTCTGGGAACTAGAAGGATCCCTATATGATGTAAGATAAATCTCACTTTTCTATCAGTGAAAGGAGGCAACAAGGGCTATTTTGTGTATTTGTCTGGGTAATTGTTCTAATACACAGGCCCCAGGAAGGGTGCTCAGCATTTTAGGAACATTGGACCCATGTAAGATGTCTGAGCTCATTATTAGCTCACATCAGTGAGGTCTTCACCAATCCAAGAAATAATCTTGAAAAATCTGATCAAGTCTTTCCAGATCTGTCCCATATTAATACAACAATGAAGACAAAAGAATGAAAATGCATCAAACTCTGCTTTTGAATCCAACAGTAAGAAATAAGTTATTATTCTTTGGATTATTTTTTTTTCTTTTACAGTTCTGTGTTATTTGTTGGCTCACAGATCTTTCTTTTTCTTTCTCACACCTCACACTTTGGCATGACACTCTCAAAGCAATTGCTACCAAGATTACATTAACAAACCTCACTCAGCAATGCAGGTGCAGTAAAACAAAAATGAAAATGAAAACAGCAGTCAGGAGAAAAAAAAAAAAAAAAAAAAAAAAAAGACAGAACTGCTTTGTTTCCCAAATTATCATCATGCAGTCCAGACGTGAAGAAGCAATGAACAGTTATCACAGTTTGGATAATACATAGAAGTGCTTCTTAGAACAATGGAAGCAGCCTCCCATATGCAGAATAGGAGCTGTCAGTGGGAATTAGTGTCCAACAGATCTTTCCCATCACCTAGTGTTTCACTAGTGGATGGATCCAGAAGGTGCACTCATGGGATCAAGGGGGAAGGAAAAGCACAGAAGGTTGAGTACTATCAGTCGACATTGTTGGTTTTTACTTCCCTGAAGAGACTGCAGTGGAATCTCAGTCCCTTTTTAATAAACGGAAGTTTTGCCTTGAACAATAAGTGCAAGATAAATACTTTTAGCTGCTTTACTTGGCTTTTTTTTTTTTTTTTTTTTTTTTTTTTTTACTATTATTCAAATCCTGTTTCAAAGCTAGCCACAACACATAGGGTTAAAGATGTAAAATCTCAGCATGGTGCAATAAAACTGATACTGAAATAGTGTCCCCCTACTGTAGGAGGAATCTGCAATCAGGACTTCCAAGCACATGCAAAAAATAACTCTTGGATCACTCTTCTTGTCTTCCAGTAGACTTGGCAAGAAAGAAAGCCATATGTGAAGCCAGCCATATATCAGTTATGTGGTCTTAGATATTTGCAATAAAACAAAGGACTTTGCTGTCAGCCCTCCTGATTTCATGAAGCCTTTACAGCTCACAGCAATGTCCCTTTATCAAAAGCCACAAAGTTATCCTCAGACATGTGCATTTCTTAGGGAAAATATTTTCTGCAAGAGCTATTTATGATTAAATCCATCAGGGAAAGGGAAAGACATGAAAAGACCTAATACAGTCAGTTTCAGCCATGCTGAATGCATGGCTGAAAAGAAGTAAGGGGGGGGGGGAGGGGCAGCGGGGAAGAGGGTGACAATAAAAGATAAAAGAATTAAAAGAATTAAAATGCACATACACAGTATGATCTAGAGGAAAATCTTTGTGACAGTGGTGTGGATTTCCTGGTAAATTAAGTGGAACTGTGGCTTCACCTCAGAATTGCTCATGGCCATTTATATAGGCATTATTACCTACCAGTTTCATGCAGGGATCATTCTAGGAGTGGGTTCAAAGAAAGAATTTTATAACAGTTGTTTTCTCATCTAATGCTAGGTGGACAATCTGCACACAAGGAACCAAAAAAGGCTGAGAAAGTTCTGAGTGAGCCATGAAGTGAGGTCAGGAGCTAATGAACAGTTGGCACCCCAGACTCACAAAACCATGGGGATGTGAACAGCCCGAAGTGTGCGATGGCTCACATATGTGAAGTTCAGTGTTTTCTCGAGCTCAGTGTTAAAACTAGTTTTATTTGATGTAGCAGCAAAAGGAGTCAGGGACGGGATTTAAAAAGTGAAGTGATGTGATTACCGCAGTGTTTTTCTGAACCAGCCTTACAGAAAAGACTTAAGAGAATGGGCTTGTTACAAAACTGATAAGGTGTTATTATAGAACTGCAGTAATGGCTTTGGCAAACAGTCTGTGTGAATTTCTAAACTATAATGGCAAATGCTGATTTTAAATCACCTATTATTAACTATTACATTATAAACAACAGTAAAACCCCCATGGACAGATAAGCATTTCTGTTTACTTTAAAAGACCTTTTTTACATTGCTCTTTTTGGCCAGACCAAAAAGTTTTAAAAAGCGTTTTTTAAAAAGCGTTTAAAAAGCAGTTTTAAAAGCGTTCGAGATTTCTAGGTCCAATTCAGCAAGACCCTTGTGCTAACTTTAAGAGTGTGATTTGTCACATTGACATTAGTAGCTTACAATCACGTGTGCATAAGGACCTTACCTAGTCACCTAAGCTAAAAAAGAAAAAAAAAATTGACTCCTTTTTTTTTTTTTTCTGTCCCTCCATATAAAGTCATTGCAAATAATCTTTTTAATCACTTTGTGAATTCAGGTACCAGTGAAACAGTTGCTTTGGAATGAGTATCTCTTACTAACGTCCTGCTCAACATCATGCTGTTTGTGTGGACTCAGTGGACTCAGTACACAAATAGCCTTAGGGCTATTTTTCAGGGATACTTCTATAGCTATGTTGATAATTTATAACTCCAGACAGGGCAACAAATTCTGTTATACAAATATTTGAAGCTATCACAAGGAGAGGAATACTTTAAAGTAATCCTTCACTCAGAAGTTGCATTTGCAGCTCTTTTCAGTTACTTTTCATTATTTCACCACAGGGGAACAGTTTCAAGGAATTATTACACTAACCACTATATTAAAAATGAGCCCTAGAACTCCACCCCCACCCCAATAAATATCTTTTAACATTCATTGTTGTGGAAATATGCAACAGACAAGTCACGAGGGTTTTCTTTTTTTACTTCTCACAAAGGTATGAAAATATTAGCAAATGCTCAGATCTCTGCTACTCAAAATATTATGGGTCAGATCTGAGCAGAGTAGAGAGGTCAGTGCTCCATCATCACAGCTTTATATCATTATGGTCTTTAGGGCATAATAGCCTGCAAGGAAGCTTGGTTAAAAGATGGGAAGGAAACCTGAAAAAGGTTAATTATGGCACACACAACACTTGACAGTTCCTTTTCAATCTGATTCAGCTCAGCTGTGAATGCTGCTGTGTCTCCTGCACAAAGATCCCGCTTGCTGTTATGCCACTTTCTGTCACCCCAAGGCTATGGTGTGGTTCACCCACAAGGACAGACAGATCCCAACCCCTAATGCTTCATGTTTTCGAAAGGGTGCATCTGTTTTGCTGTGGATCTGATGCTTAGAGCTTGCTGTCTGAAACCTTAACACCCAGAAACTTTTTTTTGACAGCTTTGGTTATGTTTGTTAGGGAATCCAAGGCAGGAATATTTCTTGGGGGGAGAAGAGGGATGGTAGGGCGGAGAAGGGAAGAAGCACAAACAAAACAAAAACTTAAGCCTGTGACTAATTGGCTGAAAGGATGTGAGCAATTCTGCTTCACTTAATTGAATGTGGGCTCAAATTAAAAAGAAAGAGTAATTGCCTTCAAAACTTTGCATTGCAGATTGCTGGCCTCTTCCATACGTTAAGTGAAAGCCTTAGAGCACATGTGTCAGTGGTGTTGTTGACAGGAACCCAAATATCCTGTTATATGCATCTACATTCAGAGAACTTCATTCTAGAAGGGATTAGCCTGTATTATATTGAAGATTTTATTTACAAAATGAATTTCCATGAAATGGGTGTCCTGATTTTGGCTGGAAATTTCAAATCATGACCATGCTTTCTAACTGCTGGCTGCTTTACAAACAGAAGACCTGATCAGAAGACCTGAAAATAGAACTTTGGTTTTCTATGTAAAAATAAAGAATTTTTGCATTTGGTAGCAAACCTGTATATTATTACTCAAATTTTCCTTTGAATTTAAAGAGAACCTTAGTTGAGCAAAGTGAAACTTGTGTTAAGCATGAATAACCAAGGAGCAGAGAGTCAAGGAATTCACCCATGAAAGTACAAGTGTTATGAAACCTTTCTTAATAAAAATAATGAATTAACTCATTTGGTCTGTACATTGCCATTTATTCTTTACATGAAAGCAGCATCCACAACTTCTAGCCCTATTGTGCTGTGCACAAAAACACAGAACAAAAGAAATGTCCTACCTCTCAAAATAATTCTCTGCAAGAGCAACAAAGACCCTTTGTTTGCTATTTAAGCAAGATTGGTGGACATCATCTTTAAGCAGAAGCTCTGAGAATCAGCCTTTTCTGTCCTCTTCTATACATGCATATGCACATTTTTCACAAGTCTGCTACAGTAAAAGGGCTCCTAAAGAAAAGAACAGAGCAGAGCAAAAGGAAAATATTACTTTATATTAATAACAAATGGAGTGCACAATGCTTTCCACACGTAAAGGTTACCCATTTACAGATCCGGAAGCCAAGGGCATTTTAAAACTTAAAGATCCTTTAAATAAACATATTGGTTTAAGTAGGAAGCAAATATTCTTAGCTCAGCAGGTAGTTGGTATCTAAATCAAATTCAGACTTCACATAAATACACATGTCAAAGCATTTATCAAGGATAATAATAATAAAAATAATAATAAAATAAAAATAAAAAGAACTCTTAAGGAATGCAGTTCAGATAGGGAAGTGTCAGTTATTTTGCACATTTCCTATTTCCAGCTCATTAGTTTCAGCTTTTGACAAGGGTGGAGCTGAAAGAGGGGGTCAGAAATCCTGTGGAGGTTTTTCTTTCCTCCCAATTTCACATGAATAAACAGAGGGAGGGAGTCCCCTGCCTGTCTGCCAGGCTCTTATCTATCATATTTAGATGCTAGATGCTGTCAGATGTTAGATAGCAATGCCTGTAGGTATTGCCAGTTACTGGGAAATTAAACCTGGAACAGAAGATACTCCTTTCCATTCCCAAACTTACTTTGTGTTGTGAGTAGGTTTAAACATCCTTAAAAAAATGTTGATGTCCAGACAAAGGTGACAGCATTATATTTTTGTCATTCACTACTTGCATCTGATTTATTTTTTCTCACTCTGTCTAGTCTATTAGCAGCACCCCATCAGCACCTTTTCTTTCACCTGCATTCTTACATTCCTCTCAAATCCAGGTCTTTCTGCTCCAGAAGTGGTAAGGTTAGATTTAACACTGCTGCTTTTTATTTAAACTCTCCTCATGTAAGAAACCTCCTTGAGCATTAGAAATTTTCAGTAATTCCGTGTTTTCAAAATTAGAGCCAGTAAAAGTAAGCAATTTGCCTTTATTTTCCCCCAAAATATTTCAGACAGTGAGGATGTTCCTCTAGGGAAAAATACAGTGAACATTACTGTAAGAGGGATTTTGATCTAATTCTTGGAAAATGTGCTTATGATCAGTAATAATCAAGTTAGCAATTACTACTCTTGCACTAGATGTTATACCCCTGTTAGCTTAGATAAAACAACCACGTGGACACCCTTTCTCTCCCAGCAGCAGAACAAACCTGGCCAGCATAAAATGTGAAATAAAATCATGTGTGCAGTCAGCTACTGTTTCATCTGAAGACAGGTAACTTCCAGCTGATGGAAGGTAACTTCTTAAGACACTGTGACTCTACCATGGCATCATCTCCTGCTCTGCTGTTAAAAAAATACATGTACAAGGTCTAAGCCCCTTAAAGTAGCTATAAGTGATGTAATTTAACATTTTTTCCACCTGGCTTATTCTTCCTTTTATACTCTTATCTAACCACTGTCATGGTTTATTTTCAGTAGGATTCATTAAAATAAAATTCAATAATAATAAATAATAATAAAATGTGTGCATATTTATGTGTGCATGTCTTCTTGTGAGAGTGCATCTGTATGCATCCAGGTATTTTGTTTAAAGAAGTTAAAGCCAAATATGGCATGGTCCTTTTAATCACTGAGGACTCAAAGTATATTTTGGAGATATAGGGTCATTCACACCTTTGCATTATCCTTTGAGGAAAAAAAAAAAAAAAAAAAAAAAAAAAAAAAAAAAAAAAACTGTGTGGACCATGAGATACTTCTAGTGCAAGATAAATGAAATACAAAAGGAAAATGACTGGCTTTGATTTAATGTCCAGGTGGAATTTCAGTTCAGTTCCTGTCACCTCCCAGACTTTCTCACATGATTCTGCTCCTAAACTCTGTACATGTTTGACAGGAAGGAGAGTTATGATTTGTTTTAAAACTGTTCTCCAGATTGGGACACAGGTGAAACAAATGACCCATGACATTTACCAATAATCTCTGGAGTGGCACATAATTAAATATTCACTGTGCATTAACTTGTAAGGTAGCTGCACCAACAAATGTCACAACCTATGTATTTTTTCTTTTGGGCCAAAATCTCAAATTTATTGTGTGGCACCATCATAAAGCGGATGCAACTTCCTTCTGGTATTTTGAGTAATTACTAAATACAGCAGTAATGGTGATCCAGATGCTGTGTGACTTTCTTCTTTCACACAGCCAGGAGATCAGTAGTCTGTCCACTATGGCTGGTGAGGTATTATAGAGGTCTATTTGTGGGACAAATGGAGGAGAAATAGACCCAAAAGTAGATTTATACTTAAGTAAGAAAAAAGTTTTGGTGATGTTAATTTCTCTTTATTTGAGACTGAGTTATTTGAGAGAGCTGCTCAACAGCCATACAAGATGATCATTACAAGAAAAAAAGAAAAGAAAAAAAAATGCACACTACTTATTAAATTAAGACAAAACACTAAAGAATAATAGGACTAAAAAAATTATTTGGTGCCTTCTTTACTTTGAGTTTTCAACTGTACTGCTCAGGTTGTGAAGCTAATAGTAGCTAATACGAGAGTAAGTGAACCAAACATGAATAACATTTAGTTTAGAGCCCATCAGGTAGCAGATGGGCCATGTTTCATAGGTGTCATGGAGACTGAGGTTAGTAGAGAAGGTGCTGACCTAACAGTGGAAGAAATATAATTCTGCTACTGCTGATCATTTTTCTCAAATTTCTAGTTGATTGTTTGATATGCAACTCCAAAAAGTTACTGTTTTTCTCTTTTTTTTTTTCTTTTCTGTTAGCCGATAACATGAAACCATAACATCAATGTTGTTTGAAAACATGTTTATGTTTTTTTTCCCTATAAAAAGAGATAATAATGTTATGTTCCAATAATATTAAGTTGCAATGTTATTTGCAAGATTGCAGAGCTTTTAATTTTCTGATTATTTCCACAGTGGGAGTTTCAGCTCAATTTCTACCAAGACACTTCTATCTGTTTCAGTTATTTTTTTATTACAGCTAGAAGCAACAATAATTGCCTTTAGTGTATGAAAACATGACTGAGGAGACAATTGTCGTCCCTAAAGACTAAAATCATCAGCATACATTTTTAATGTAAAATTTTTGTAAATTAATTGCCAGGTCCTATAAATATTATATTTACTAAAATTGTGTTGTCTGCTGTCTTCAAAGAAACATTTATTTTTTTTAAACTATGCTTCAGACACAGTATGTTTCCTGAGGCAGAAAATAAAAACATGGAACAAAATATTAGCCTTCTACTTTTGTAATTTTACATTCTACTACTTTTCCTTCCCAACTCCGGGGTTTCTTTTTAATATAATTCTGTTAGTGTTGAGGAAAAAATCAGTAACAGTCTCAGTAATCAGGATCAATTTTCAGTTTTTCAATATTCAGATGATCAAAAAATTCAACATCCCTTCCAAATAATAAGGCAGTGTTCTTGCATCTGCTTTTTGTTTGTTTGTTTGTTTCCTTGTTCTAACAAATCAAGAAAATAAATTTGAAATGTCAAACCTTTTTTTGGAATATTTTTTCTCTTTATTTCTATTCAGAAATGATAAAATGAAATAATTTAGATATCTCATAATGAAATTATTGCACTTCAACTTGAAGTGCTCCCAACCAAAGTTATATGTTGTGAGAAATTATCTATCATGACTTATAAAGGAGTTGTCATCTACAACCCCCCATAGAGGAACCTGACAGACTGTCTAAGACCTGGAAATACAGTTGTTAAAAGTCGCTGAAAGACCTCGGGAAGATGCTAAGATTAATAAACATAATTAAAATTACACTATTTCGTTTCAATTTTCCCTTATAGAAAAATAAACCACAGCCAGTTTTTTATGTAGAACAAACAAAAATCTAGGTTTTTATTGAAAAATATATATATATTTTAATCTGACTGCATTAACATCTTTTAGCTGTGTTAGCTCTCAGTCTGGTGTGTCCTGTGCAACCAAGATGTGTAGATGTTTCACAAGATTTATGGGTATATGGCAAAGCTCTAGAGACACCCAGTTTATGTCCCCTTTCAATAGCTGCAATTGACATAAAAAATATTTTGGATAAATGAGATTAGCAGGCTTTTCTTTGAAGGAGATGTAACAGCAAAAGCAGTCTAATAGCAAATATCAAGAACAGTGATTAGTTCCAACTGATAAATATTTTTTATTCCAGTCAGAATGGCAGACCTTATTTTTTAGCAGGCATTATAAGTGCATTGCACTTATACTAATTCTAGTAAATTTGCTCCTAGAAAAGCAGTAGAAAACCTAGGTTAAATATTACTAGCAAAGCATGCATTCCTAAGAAGATCTGCTCTCATAAGAGGATCAGGGACCAGATTGTCTAAACAACCAGGACATAACTTGATAGACAATGACAACTTCAGAAGTAGTCAGGCTGCAGTTGCTGTATGAGAATGTACTTATTATTTCTGTAGACAGAATATCAGAACTAACTAACTCCCTTTGAAGTTAGTGACTGCAACACTTTTCCCAACACCGGTGGAGACTTGTACGGTGGAAGGGTTGCAGCTCACCTACTGGCATCAGAGGGAAAATGAGGGTTCTCTGGGTGTGGGGTAGGACTGCTCCACTAACACCCCCACTTGATTATTGCTGCAGCTATGCCTGGAGCAGGACCCCATTTTGGTTCATGATGATTTCATATGGCAGGATGCAGACAGATATGTAGAATCACCCTTGTTTTTAACCAGGTGTTAGACTTGGAACTTCCTACCATAACAGAAAAAAAAACTTGTGTCTGTTTTTAGTTAAAACTGAATTCCAAGTGATACATATGACTAACAATGTTCTTCCCTGCAATAATAGCATTGTGATCAATGTGATTTACAAACTCTGTGGGATTAACCAATAATATGCTGGTCAGCCAGTAATGACTGAATTATCTGTCACTTCAGAAAAGGATATTGGCATGCAACTTGGAAAATCTCACACCACTGAGTTCAAGCTACTCCCACTAAACAAAGCACTGTCCTTCAGTTCTGATGAATACTGTACGGTATTTTAGTGCAAGAAGAATTTTATGTCTATTTCTATAAAAGTAACTATGAACATGACGAATAATTGAATCCTAAGTGATTGCATATCATTTGTCTGCATTCATATCTCAGCATTTAAACATGTTTCATCACCTTGGAGTATGGAAGGGTTAAACAATAACAGATTTCCTGTGCTAAACAGCTTAATGAAAAACATTTTGGGTGTTTTTTTAGAACAGGCTCATACTGTAGAAAGATAATCTTTGTTATATCTTTTTTTTTTTTTTCAGAAAGAAAATATAGGCGAGACAGACTTTGCTATAATTCTTCCTAATTGCTCTAATGCATTTCATTTTATTTTAGTGTTTTCAGTTTATAAAAACAGTTAGCATCAGTTTGCTTCCAGTTTTAATGGAGATAAACTTCATCTTTTCCCCCTGAAAAACTTCACAATATGGTTGGAAATGTCAGCAATAATTAGACAAAATGCTTGTGAAAACATAAAATAGGAACAATACGTCTTTTTATAATGGAATCAGTTTGTCTGATTATCTCAAACAATGTACATTTCCAACTGCCCAGGAGGGTCATTAGAGCTTATGAAAATCAAACTCTGTTTTTTCTGCTTCATACATCATGGACAGCAATATTGTCTCCAGGATCATTATATATTGTCTGGATTTATAAATATATGTTAGACTTTCTTGAACTACAGTGAACCTGGAGCATAAAATGCACTTAACGATAAAAAACATCAGGAAACAAAAACAAAAACAAAAACAAAACAAACAAAAACAATAAAATCCACTTCATGTTATTAACTAAATAACTGTTACATAGGAGTTGGCAACATAACCTCTCTGAATACAATACTCAAGGGACCTTGGTTCTATTCTGTCTTCAATCACAGGTTTCCAGTATAACCTCAGGAAAGTCATTTCTACCCTATGCACAATGAGGGCTATTTGTCCCTTAAAGGGATGGTTGTGACAGCACTCCCTTCTGAGTTGCTGTCTAGGTGTGAAGTCTAATTCAAGAAGTTTCTGTTATTCCTTTGAGATACACTCAGAGAATAGAGTATCACTTCTACCTTTCTTTTCTTTTCTTTTCTTTTCTTTTCTTTTCTTTTCTTTTCTTTTCTTTTCTTTTCTTTTCTTTTCTTTTCTTTTCTTTTCTTTTCTTTTCTTTTCTTTTCTTTTCTTTTCTTTTCTTTTCTTTTCTTTTCTTTTCTTTTTTTTTTTTTTTTCCCCATTTGTAGAAATGGGGCTAATATTCCCCTGCTCTCACTGGAGAGCTTATGGATACAATCCATTAGTGTGTGAGAAGCATTCAGATACCATGATGACAGGGGCCATTTAGCAAGTTAATATCTGGCTGGAGTAGGAGGAATTCAGCTACTGTTACAAATAGTAACATCACAAATAGTTTAGTGCAAAAGATAAACAGAAGTCTGACAAGTTTATCATATCATTAGTTATAATCATGCAACAATTCTGCACTCTAAAAAGCTGGAAAGATGTTTCAAATATGAAGTTTCTACCTCTTTGTTTTGTTTTCCAATATGCTTGCTCTGCGCAATGGTTTAAGAACTTTGCTCTTTCTCACAGATGCTGGGTTTTCAGTTTTCACTTGTGTCTTTCAGATTCAGTGACAGTATCACCCAAGAAGATGGAATTCTAGGAATGCTGCTGCTTCTTTTTGAACAGGATCCCACTATATCAGTTACCAAAGTGCCCAAGGAAAAAATTAAATTTATAATGAAAGTATAAAAATATGCAAAAATTTAATTAAAAATGACATATTCTAAACAAAATCAAAATACAAAATCTGTTGAAGATCCTAAGATGCGTGTGGAAAGTGTGGTTAAAAAAAGAAAATGCCTAAGAAAACGAATCTGCTAAAACCAAAGCAGGTATTTATCTTCTATACTATTAGTACACATATGCTGTTGTTAATACAAGCAAATGCTTACCAATAATGAACACTCTCTATTGGCTGCAATGTTCTAGCCCAAAGTATACATAATGCTAAAAACTATTTTTAAAACACATGAAAAAAATAATAAATGAAATCCTTCTGTTACTGCAAATTTGCAATGAAGCAATTCCTTTCAGCCAAGCCTTCAGTACAATATACTGAAGCATATTTTCAGGGGTGGTTAAAGAGACATATTTTCCATGGTTTTCTACATATTCCAACCCTACCAAGGATTAGACCTACCCTACCAGTGCATGTTTATTTGAAGGAGGAGGACAAGGATAAGGGACCGAGGTCTTTCACCTCACTTCACACTGTCTCCCATGTCATGAGAGGTGGCAGAAGTTGCCCTGCATTGCAGTAACAATACAGGTGGTTATGCTCTGGGAATGACAAGGTTGAGTCCCTTTGGGTTACGATCAGCGGGAAGGCAAACAAGGCTAGCAGCCTAGTTGGGGTCTGTTATAGACCGCCGAATCAGGATGAGGAGATGCATAAGGAGTTCTACAGGCAGATGACAGAAGTTACGAAATCATCAGCGCTTGTTCTCGTGGGGGACTTCAGCTTCCCTGACATATCCTGGAAACACAAAACAGCCCAGAGAAAGCAATCTAGGAGGTTTTTGGAGAGCGTGGAAGATAGCTTCCTGATGCAGCTGGTTAGTGAGCCTACCGGGGTGGTGCCCCGCCAGACCTTCTCTTCACAAATAGAGAAGGACTGGTGTGAGATGTGGTGGTCGGAAGCTTTCTTGGGCAGAGTGACCATGAAATGGTGGAGTTCTCTATTCTTAGTGAGGCCAGGAAGGGGACCAGTAAAACCATTGTATTGGACTTCCAGAGGGCTGACTTTGAGCTGCTCGGGACACTGGTTGGTAGAGTCCCTTGGGAGGCAGTTCTGAAGGGCAGAGGAGTCCAGGAAGGCTGGGCACTCTTCAAGAAGGATATCTTAATGGCACAGGAGCGGTCTGTCCCCACGTGCCCAAAGACGAGCCGGCATGGAAGAAGACCGGCCTGGCTCAAGAGAGAGTTGCAGCTTGAGTTTAGGAGAAAAAAGAGGGTTTATAATCTTTGGAAAAAAGGGCGGGCCACTGAGGAGGACTATAAGGATGTTGCAAGGCTGTGCAGGGACAAAATTAGAAAGGCCAAAACTCAACCGGAACTCAATCTGGCTACTGCCGTTAAAGACAACAAAAAATCTTTTTACAAATACATCAACGCAAAACGGAGGAATAAGGAGAATCTCCATCCTTTACTAGATGCGGGGGGTAACCTAGTTACAAAAGATGAGGAAAAGGCGGAGGTGCTTAATGCCTTCTTTGCCTCAGTCTTTAGCGGCAATACTGGTTGTTCTCTGGATACCCAGTACCCTGAGCTGCTGGAAGGGGATGGGGAGCAGAACGTGATCCTCACTATCCACGAGGAAATGGTTGGTGACCTGCTACGGCACTTGGATGTGCGCAAGTCGATGGGGCCGGATGGGATCCACCCGAGGGTACTGAGAGAACTGGCAGAGGAGCTGGCCAAGCCACTTACCACCATTTATCAGCAGTCCTGGCTATTGGGAGAGGTCCCAGTTGACTGGCGGCTAGCAAACATGATGCCCATCTACAAGAAGGGACGAAGGGCAGACCCAGGGAACTATAGGTCTGTCAGTTTGACCTCAGTGCCAGGGAAGCTCATGGAGCAGATTATCTTGAGAGTCATCACACGGGACTTGCAGGGCCACCAGGTGATCAGGCCCAGTCAGCATGGGTTTATGAAAGGTAGGTCCTGCTTGACGAACCTGATCTCCTTCTATGACAAAGTGACGCGCTTGGTGGATGAGGGAAAGGCTGTGGATGTGGTCTACCTTGACTTCAGCAAGGCTTTTGACACGGTTTCCCACAGCATTCTCCTCGAGAAACTGGCTGCTCTTGGCTCGGACTGGCATATGCTTCATTGGGTTAGAAACTGGCTGGATAGCCGAGCCCAAAGAGTTGTGGTGAATGGAGTCAAATCCAGCTGGAGGCCGGTCACTAGTGGCGTTCCCCAGGGCTCGGTGCTGGGGCCAGTCCTCTTTAATATCTTCATCGATGATCTGGACGAGGGCATCGAGTGCACCCTCAGTAAGTTTGCAGATGACACCAAGTTAGGTGCATATGTCGATCTGCTTGAGGGTAGGAAGGCTCTGCAGGAGGATCTGGATAGGCTGGACTGATGGCCTGAGGTCAACTGCATGAAGTTCAACAAGGTCAAGTGCCGGGTCCTGCACCTGGGGCGCAACAACCCCAAGCAGAGCTACAGGCTGGGAGATGAGTGGTTGGAGAGCTGCCAGGCAGAGAAGGACCTGGGAGTGATGGTTGATAGTCGGCTGAATATGAGCCAGAAGTGTGCTCAGGTGGCCAAGAAGGCCAATGGCATCCTGGCTTGTACAAGAAGCAGTGTGGCCAGCAGGGCTAGGGAAGTGATTGTCCCCCTGTACTCAGCTCTGGTGAGGCCGCACCTCGAGTACTGTGTTCAGTTTTGGGCCCCTCACTACAAGAAGGACATTGAGGTGCTTAAGCGAGTCCAGAGAAGGGTGACCAAGCTGGTGAGGGGTCTGGAGTCTTATGAGGAGCAGCTGAGGGAGCTGGGCTTATTCAGCCTGGAGAAGAGGAGGCTCAGGGCCGACCTTATTGCTCTCTACAGGTACCTTAAAGGAGGCTGTAGTGAGGTGGGGGTTGGTCTGTTCTCCCACGTGCCTGGTGACAGGATGAGGGGGAATGGGCTAAAGTTGCACCAGGGGAGTTTTATGTTGGATGTTAGGAAGGGTTGTTAGGCATTGGAACGGGCTGCCCAGGGAAGTGGTGGAGTCACCATCCCTGGAGGTCTTTAAAAGATGTTTAGATGTAGAGCTTAGTGATATGGTTTAGTGGAGGACTTGTTAGTGTTAGGTCAGAGTTTGGACTCGATGATCTTGAGGTCTCTTCCAACCTAGAAATCCTGTGATTCTGTGATTCTGTGACCTCTAAACACTAAGAGCTCCATTATCAGTCTCAGACAAGGATTTTTGTTCTTAATTAGCAGAAACCAAACCAAACCAATGAAACAATATCAACATATTTTGTTTTCTTTTGTGTGTTTTGCTCCCCAGCAATTGTTTAACAATTCATTTTAGTGTGGTAATTCCTCTACTGGTAACATAGCTCAGTCAGGGGGCACAGGCCAAATTTTATTGCACCTCTGTGTTCATCTGTTTCTTAACCAGTGAATTGTGGATTCATTGGCGAAAGATGCAGAGTTTGTGATCAGAACAATGGAGGAGTCATGCTTCTCTCTTTTTAATCTTTTACACAGTGACACAGCATAGAAAGTAAAGCTCAGGGAAAAACAAACTAGACTGAGGCCCCAAGGTCCTGCAGACATTTTCAGGTTTCATCACTGAAAGCAAGATTTGAGAAATCACCCATCAACAGCTCTAATCCACCAGAAGCAGAAAGCCAAATTTGCACCAACATGAAGATTCTCACATGAGGCTTTCACATGGTAAACAGCTGGTGTTTGCAAAGTCACATAAGAAAAATTGTTGGGAGAAACATTAGCTGGGAGGGCAGGCCAGTTGTCATAGCTCTCCAGGGCAGACTGAAACAATAAGCAAATGACACAGAGGAACTGGAGATGAATTTTCACCTTGTGTACCGGTACTGCTGTGGAAAGGACATAATACAATCTCCTGAGAAGTCCTTTGTTCACATGTCACCACATGGAATCTGTGACTATTGTCAGGACTTGGTCATAGCTCCAAATACTCTGCCATGAACATGGGCACTCTCAGAGTGTGTTATTCTTTTAGAGGAGGAGCCTCAGGAACTTCAGCTGTAGTATTTTCCCATCAGCCTCATTCTTCCATGTCATCTACTTGTTTCTGATATTTTCCCACTTGTGTTATTTACTTGCAGAAGCTGCTCCACTCTTGAAGTTCAATAAATGGTGTTTGCCATCAGAACAATTTGATTCTAGTTCTAATTATAGCAACAAGCTGCTTTCTTCAAACATATTATAGGTGTTTCATTATTTTAAATTGTTGTCTTCCATATTAATTAAAGAAACTGTTGATCTTTTCTAAGAAGCCAGCAGCTGCAAATCCCCCTCTTTTTTAATGTCTCATTTGAATAGGTGAAACATCAGGTAAAAATTAAATCATGTTTTAATAATTATTCTCCAGAAGATATGTAAGTCACAACACATTCCCTCCAGATTCCATAGGGTTACACTATTCAGATGTACTCAACCGTATCACTTAGTATAGATCACAGCAAGCTGCATGCCACACAGCTGAATAGCAAACACAATGCCCCTAAATAAATCACGCAGCAATGGCAACATTGCTAATGGGACTATCAGAATCAAAGGAAGCAGGGTGATACATCTGAGAAGAGCCTACATCATTATTCTGCATGATTTGTTTATGGTATTTTTGGTGAGACACATTTCTTCCCCCTCCTTTCCCTAGTCTGTTTGGATTAAAAATGGGAACTAAAAGAGGAACTAAACTCCTGGAATAGCTTATACACTATAGTCCTGCAATCATAAGGACCAGTGGTCTGGTGCTTATTGCAAGGCATTTTACTACACTAGCACTCATCATCTTTACTCTGAAGCAATTCAAGAGCTGAACTTCTGACAGTTTTCTGCTGTCGTGTATTTGTAGCTACTCATCTCTGTGATCCCTGAACAGAACACAACTCAGTTACTAAGCCTGCTGACATGTCATACTTTTGGCCATCCACTGCCTTTTTTAAGCAGTGATATAAATTTATTCATGTTTATAAAGTATAGGGTAGTAAGACTTTTAAATGGGGCATGGACTTTTCTCCCCACTTAGAACAATTTTTAACAATCACAAAGGGAAAAATTATGTTGGGGGTGAAAAATGTGCTACCAGCAAAAGTAAGCTCTTTAGCATTTCTATCATATTCAAAATTGCTTTGGATAAAATATCCATGTTTTTTGTTGTTGTTGGTGGTGGTTTTTGTTTTTGTTTTTTAATTATTATTATTACTTTTTAACAGTTCTCTAAAGATGGAAGATAAATTGCATGACACTGAGGCTCTGCTCTGACCTAAATTGCTGACACTGTATCGAATCCTTTCTGCAATTAGGTAATTGGGATACATTTACATTGTTTTAAACATGGAGTTACTCCCTTGCAATGGTTAGGATCTGGCCAATCATAATTATGTTTGGAAGATAGATACTCAACTTCTTAAATAAAGTATTGACTGTAGATATAAAAATTTTTTCTTTAAATGGTACAAATAAAAGCTAGATAACATTGAGACACTTTTGAACAGAAGCTTTCAAAATCCCTTCATTGATCACATCAGACAAACAAGACAGGGAAAAGGAAAAAAAAAAAAAAAAAGGAAAGAAAATAAAACCACCCAAAAGCTAGAACTCAACCAATCAATTCAACATTCTCCCCCAGGAACCAATGAACCAAGAGTAGTATAAATCAAGAGTTTATAATAAAAGACTAATGATCCTTTTCACAAAAAATCAATAGTGCTCCAAAACATGTTTCAAAGATGAAGTAAGATTTTGCAATGATGAGTAGTCCAAAATAATGTTCAGATCAACTAGATAGTTATAACTGTGGTTTTCTGTACTCCACTTTCATTTTCCCTTTCTTACATGTCCCTCCCGCTTTGCATCATACCAATTAATATCTTTCCTTCCGTAACAGCTCTCTAGATAATTCACAGAAGCATTTGTCTGTGTGGCCTAGCATTAAACAGAAACTATTAAACAGTCAAATCCTATCTCTTCCATAGAATTCATGTCATGTTAACTTCTAGCATGCCTTGATGTTATGTCATATGTAAATGATATTTTTTAAAGAAGTTGTAAGGCACTTCTCTCACACCCTAAACACATTCACATGATTTAAGTCAGGATGTAGTAAGACTCTTGTAGTTACGATATGGGAATTCTTCATTTAATTGCTAATTTCTACCTTAGTAATCTAAGTAGAAATCTACCTTAGTAATCTAAGTAGAAATCAAAAGGAAAATCTGATTGTCTTTATAACAGAGAAACTGAGATGAAGTTTTGTGTGGTTTTATGCCTTTCCAGCATTTTATGATTTTCTAAGGAAAAGTTGACTGGGAGGTAGGAGGAGGGGATCAGATTCTGTGACTGATACTTATAAGCGTACTTTAGAGTGGTTTAATACTGGATCTTATCACTTCTGCTAGAACAGCATGCTTTTGTTCTTGGAGGTCTAAGCACCTGAGCACTCACTCACCTCTATAAGTAATATTCTTCAGGGTCCCACTGTATTCTATTCATTATATTACAATGAACAGCCTCCAAATTTGTACTAAAGCAGTCCAAAATATTGTGAGTGTTTTGATTCAATTTTGGCTAATCATCTGTGGCCTCACTAATGACATGACTCCAGCAGCTGTGCAGGTGTGGCCAGATCCACTTTCATATCAGGACCTTTATTTTCTTCCTAAAACGTGGAGGTACCATAAAAAATGTACCTTTTGTCACTGCCCTGTCATCCAGAGTCAACCTGCTAAATGGTATGGGCGTTCTGTGTGTCCTGGAGTGGCTAGCAAGCAATGAACCAACCAGATGTGAGTTGCAACTACATCCATGCTCAGGAACAACACACTTTGGTACATCATCAGGGCAAAGTATGGGATTATGCTGAATTTTATTGTGGTCAATCCAGATTTTAAAGAACCCTGAGATTCTAAGAGCCACAGCACTTGTGCAAGAGTTGATTCGTCAACCCTAATATCACTTTCCATCCCAGGGTACAGCTCCCTTCTGCAAGTGTTCATGAATTTCTGCTCACTCACAGGCAATTGAATGAATAAATCTACTGTACACACAGGAGTATGCTTTTCTCTTCTGGGCTACTCTGTTTTCCAAAGTTTATTTCATGCAGCCTGCTAAATCATTTGTCACCTCTCAATGTCCCCAGACATTGCCATCATCTGTGTGTCCCATGGTGACCATGTGGCAGTGTGAAGGGCAGGCAGGAGTCAGGAACGCCAGGGAAGAAGATTCCCCACAACTCATTCAGTCACTTTTGGCCTAATACTGTGAGTATCATACGAGGTCTTCAGTACTATTTACCATCCTGCTGCTTCATGAGAAGGAAATCTGAGGTGCTTGATTATGAGTAATCTACATATATTAAAATAAATAAAATAAAATAAAATAAAATAAAATAAAATAAAATAAAATAAAAGTCAGCCCAAACAGTCTGCTGAACTGGAAGATATTGACAGATATTGACCTCCAGCTGACAACTAACTTGGTGATCTCTACAGCTTTCTTGTTAACTAACTCATTTTCAAGTCTTCCTTGCGACAAAAATCAATACTGCTGTTTTACAGACAGGACAATAGAGCAGCTTGACTGGGACAAATGAGCCTATGAGTTCCTTTTTTTTGGCTTCTAGTCCATTCTAATGCTGAATACAGTCATCATATACCCCCAGAAATTGCTGGGCTGCAGCAGTCAGGTTGGAAGGAAGAAGTCTCACCAACAGCACATATAGTCCTATGGAGAGAAATTTCCACCTCCCAAAGGCCAGAACTGTGTGTGTGTAGGGAGCAGTGCTGCAGAGAGCAAAGAGAGCCAACAGCAGACATGGTGCCTTTTACTTTTGGTAATAAATGAGCAAAACCAGCCATGTAGAATTTATCTGTTAGCACTGTCAGTTGTTAAAGACCATGTAACAGTCTGTAATGTATATAAAATTATTGACATCATGTGTGTTTATATTTAGGTTAAACAACTATATTGTTTTTATAAGAGAAAACTGTTTCTGGAAACAATAGGCCAAATTGCTTTTTCTTGCTAAGAACAATGATGCAATGCTGCCAGTACCAACAATTTTTATTACAGAATCAGCTAACTGAAAACACAAGGCTCTTTAATGACATGTATCTTACAAAGCACTCCAGTGCATGCTGATGCTGTTTTGTTTTGTTTGATAGTCAAGATGGGTAAAAGCAATTTGGATTTTACATTTTGCTCATTATTGCACTTTTCCTGTGTATGGTTCCTCCTGCTTTCCTTTCTTTTTCGTGAGGTGAAGTATACAAAGACCTACTTCTGAATTTTTCACCATCAAAACTAGTTTGATGAAATCAGAGTCAGCTGAAGGGAGGAAAGCAAATCCTTATGGGATGTGCAAGGGGCCAGAAGGAAAAGAGAAGGGAATTGAGATGGAAAATACACTCTTGTCACCAGAAATAAGCAAGGCTTCCCAAAATTTGGAGATTGCACAGTCACAGTCACTACAGCAAACGTATTATGAACAGTCTTGGACTCGTTACTTTTTTTTGTTTGTTTGTTTGTTTTCAAATATATAACTGTTAGACAGTTTGCAACAGGGCTGCATATTTGAGACTTGTTTCAATAGCTAAAGACATAGCAAGCATAATCAATTCAGATATGCTGAAACTGTAATTATGAAATAGAAATAGAGTAAGGAGCCTTGCCTTTTGCCATTTAGAGGCAGTTTAAAACAAACAGTCTTCCACTTTTCACCATAGCCGACAGGTCAGAGATTCACCAGATGTGGAGAAGATGAAGCATACTGAGATCATAGATTGATTTTATATTTAAGTTTAAACTGTATCTCATTGTCACTGAGCTATTAATCACCGAAAATAAAAAACACCAGATAACATAAATTCAAAAATTAAGCTCTTACATTTGGCTCAATAATGAAGTATACACCATCCCTTGTTGTGCTTACCTTTGAACTGCAGGTAACTGTACAACAGTGTTACAGGACAGAGATACACTTGTGAAATATTCACGAGCTGATGTCTTTGCAGCCCCATGGGACGTGTGAAGAGCTTTTTTTTCCTCCACATCTCTCTCTCAGACTTTAAATAATGAGGAGCAGAAAACGTATGAGACAACATGTCTGTGTGTCTCCTTTGAAATCTTTTCTTACATTACCTTGTTATCTGTGCTCAAGAGCAGCAGGTATTCCAACAGTATCCACAGCAAAAACACCCAGCAAAATAGAGTGCCAGTAGACACAGCTTTCAGTTCCAGGTTCAGTCAGCAAAACACAAAACCAGCAATGGGGAGGGTGCTGGCATGGCTGGGGCTGGTGGGGTGAAGGCAGAATTTTTGCTAAGCAGTGAGTTAAGAAAATAGGTATTTATTATGCATTCTGGAAAACCACCTAATACACTATTTTCTAATTTGTGCTCATAAAATGCCTTTGTATGGAAAGTTGTTAAACTTCCATACTTCATTAGTGTTACAGCCTGGATCAAAGTCTGACCACCTCAGGCAGATGAGAGTATCAGTCCTTCCACTAGTTAGGAGGATTTGGAACATTGTGTTCAGTTTAGTCCTCGGTGGTGACTGCTGAGAAACACCAGTTCAGATCTGAATTTAGAGTTTTTTCCCAATATTCTGCACTGTGTTTTGGTAAAGATTAATCCAAATCCAGTATGAGTGGAATTCCACTTGTGTCCACCAGTCCTGGATCAATCTGGAGAAAAAATTCAGACCAGATTTATCAGGGGAGTCCACTCTGGCTTCAAGTCAAATGTAGCCCTTTTTCAGAGGAGGCATCACATGTTTAATTTCCAGTGATCTGTAAGTCTTCTAACCATCTTTTTTATTCCTCCTGCATTTCAAAAATGCTTATATAACTGGTACTTTCACGCACTGTCCTTACAAGTTCTTATTCCCTTTCTTTCATTATTTCAACAGAGTAATAGTCTTGCAACACAAGTGATGGTAAATCAAATCAAGTTGAAATGTGGGCCTGACTCATTCTCTGACGATATATGATTTGTTTGCATTACATTATCTTGGAAACCCATAACCACTGTGCACTAACTACATGTCCGCACATGGCAAGAAGATAAATGCTCTTAGTCAGTAATATAAAATCTAAATAAAATTACAATCAGGTTTGGATATTAGGATAGGTTTGTAACACCCTTTGGGCATTACTCTTATCATTAGAATTACTTGCATTAGAGCAGTGTCCAGAGATCCTGAATATGATCAGGTTCAAATTGTGCTAGGCTCTGGAAAATGTGGGAAGAGACAAAAGTTCTGAATGTTAAATAGATAATTACAGGCAACAGGTGGGAGAAATAAAGGATTGCTATCATTGTTTCGTAGAGAACTGAGGTGTGGATATTACTTTTTTTTATATTTTAAGCATAGATGCAAAGCTATGTCTGAGTCCAAATTCACCTTGCATATAGTTTGCACAGCAGATCATGTTTAAGCTACCACTGGCTTTGTGGGAGTGCTGATAACAGTGGGAGAAAAAGCTAGAGTCTGCCTTTCCCCAGCTATGTACACGGGCAGCTGGGAATATGGGTGGCTCGTCTTACTCTGCCTGAGGCAACAGCCACAAATCCTGTCATGCTGTCCTCTGACACCATCTTCTTGGTGCTGATCCGACACGTTTGACTGAGTCCTTCCCGTAAAGGCTTAGGGCCTGGCAACATGGGATGGATGGGTAGGTGAGTCACAAGAATGTCAGGCTCAGAGTCACACACTGAAGGGCTGTCTGGACAACACAGGCATTTTTGCTTGTTTTGTTTTGTTGTTGGTTTTGTTGGTGTTGCTGTTGCTGCTGATGTTTTGTTGTTGTTATTGTTGCTTTAGATTTTTTGGTTTTGTTTCCCATCTCTTGGGTATAACATGTTTTCCTTATGGTCATCAGAAAATGAGTGGAACTAAGAACCAGACACACCTACCTCCCTCCATTTCAGCATCCACAAATTCATCATTCCAACCTAAAGTGAGAGCTGCTGGAATTACACCAGCAACTTGTTCAAAAAAAAAAAAAAAAAAAAAAAAAAAAACAGGACGGGTGGTCTTCCACTGGTGGAAGGTCTCTGTTGAACTCAAAGAAAGCTACATTTCAAGTAACATTTCAAGGTATCCTTCATGCATGCTTACAAATTTTTACAATGATTACACAAAGAACCACTACAATGCTGGGGGCGGATGTTTTGATGCTGTAGTTTCACCCCATGTTGGCAGGGATACGAAAATTACAAAGTGATAAGGAGAGATGTAAGAGGGAGAAGCAGGCATGAATGCTTGATTATTTGTTTAATTAAGCAA
This sequence comes from Netta rufina, assembly GCF_964035555.1. Lineage (NCBI taxonomy): Eukaryota > Metazoa > Chordata > Aves > Anseriformes > Anatidae > Netta > Netta rufina. The sequence goes on from NC_140128.1 coordinate 51,957,269, forward strand.
TGCTGGCCACATCAAGTTGTGGTGAAGCCTGTGTACATTTGTAACATGCTTTTAGTCCCAGGCAATAAACTGGTTACCTGCCTCCGAATGGACAGTGAGGGAGAGATATTTTCAAAGGTAGAAATGTTGACTATCCAGAAGAGCTGGATTACTATTATTATTATTATTATTATTATTATTATTATTATTATTATTATTATTATCCTTTGAAGACTGTATATTATCGGTTAAGATCATGATCTCACCAAGTGATCCAGTCACAGAAATAATTCTACTTAGATTAATGAGACAACAGGCAGGAGAAAGACTTGCAGATTTAGGCCTAAACCAAAAACTCTAATATTCAAGGATATAAAGGTTTTTCCTCCTGTTTATGCTCCTTTAATAAAAATGCAGATATTGCTTTCTTAACCATGATAGGAGCCCTAGTCATTATTTTTCAATACTAATGTTACTGTTTTCCTATAACTTCTGTTGTTCTGTAATTCTAGGGGCCCATGTCTAATCCCATATGTAACATGGTTATTGGATGTAATATTTTATCTCTTGGATTCGGTGTCTGACACTATCATTTTGTTCTTCTTTCAATAAAAGTGATCTCCCTTCTCTTCACCCTGACAAGATCTAATGGTTTTCTTTATCACAATAGAAAGTTAGAAGGATTCCCACCTAAAAACCAAAAATGGACTGCATGTATGTGTGGCTTAATTCAATTTGTATCATAAAATCCACGCCAAAAAAAGTATCTTTATAACACTATAAATTGAGCCGGAATTGAGCTGACTGTTTGTTTGCTTGCTTCTTGTTTTTAATATATGGGTATCTAGTCTCAGTAAAACTGTAACTCTTTGGCTTCATCACCTGTAGCCTTGTGAACACAGAATGAAACAGTACCAAATGCTCATATGATTTCTGATTTTCTTTGGGAATTCACTATCTGTATGCTTTAATCAAGTGATAATATGTAGGAACCATTCCAACTTTGAGCTGACAAAAGCACAATATTAGTTGTTTGATGATAACTCCTCTATGGATACAAATTCCATGTGGATTTTCCCAGGCTTTGTAAATTTATTAAAAAAATAATATATTCTATACACAATTAGACCATGAATGTTAAAAGAGTAAGTAATTTATTGAGAATGTGAAATCGTCTAGAAAATAAAGACATTTTCATATAATTTTAGCTGTCATTTAATAATTTGCAAGACACAGAAGACATCTAAAACCTTTGGTATTCAGACACAAAAAAAGATTACCACCAGCAATGTATTCCTTGAAGACCATCGTCTGGAAGAAAGGACCTTTTTATCTCCTTTATTATATCTGTGTAGATTTTTGCTAAATGGACATTCAGAATCCATTGTTGAATAGTGAGGTTGGAAAACGCTCATCTTGTTTCATATTCATTTTCCACACCTTGTCAACAACTGCATAGCTCACCAGTGAAGCTGCATTTCACGCAATGCACACAAAGGTTACCACTTTTAGGTCAGGGATAGGAATTTTCACTTTGCAATCACTGGGCAGCTGAGACTCCATACATTACTGTGATGACAGGAATAGTACGCAATGATGAACCTTCTGTCAGTCAGACAGAGGTCACATTGGTATCAGTTGCTAACATACCTCTCTCTTAGCTTTAAAAAAAAGGGGGGGGGAGGGTAAAAAAAGCCTTTTTTTTTTTTTTTCTTGTGGAAAATGGAAACAGAGTTGATATTGTTCACTAATGTCAAGTGGCTGGAGATTTCGGGCCCCAGAGCTCAGGAGGTCTCCTTTAACTGTGCTGGCTGCACTCTCAAAATCAACATAAATTGCTGTCCGAACTGAGCCTTATAGAAGCTATTCCAGAAGCAACTCTGACAGCAACATTAATGTCTACTGTACTTGAAACAGTGAGCTCAAGCTCAGTGTCAGTGAATCCAAAATAAGAGTGTCAGCCTCCTGTTTCATAGCTTTTTTTATATATATTTTCTTTTCTTTTTTTTCATATTTAGCATCACTTATACAAAACCTGTTAAAAATGATTACCTTAGCAGACTGAAAGACTTTTAGTTTTGATAAAGAGGTGTCTGAGTTTCACATGCAAGACTAAGTAGTAACATGAATAAAAGGAGGTGAATAACTTTAGTTTGCTAAAGGTTCATCTACAGTCCTGTAACTTTAGTGCATTTATGAACATATCAGAATGCCAAATCTAGGATCATTAATCATATCTTATTATACCATCCTTGTCTTCTCTGTCAAGGAAATGCCATAACACATCAGATAACAACAGGATATTTATATTATAAAGGTTAAAGGATCATGCTGTTTGTAGTTATCTCAAAGTATTTTGGCCAGCTGCTATAAAATCTCAAGTTCCCCAGAGATCAATGTGATCGCTGATCTCCGCAGCTGGTCCAAAAGATTCTTCCTAAATTCTTGCATTTTCCCAGCTTACCTGTGGTACTATGTATTTGCTCTACATAGGAAAATGTTGGCTTTCCTAAACAAGGTAGTTGGATGACATGCTTTTTGTGTCAAAAAGAAGTCCTTCTTCCCCTCCAAGTGGGAAAACAGGAGAGAGAGAGAGAGGGAGAGAGAGAAAGAGAGAGAGGAGAAAAAATCCCTAGCATAAAGCAGTGTTAATACACATAGAATAAATTGATTTTGCCAAGGATAAATTTGTCTAGTGGAGCCTATACTTGAGATCATTCAAGTGCTCTCTTGAGTTATCTCATTGTATCAGTGTTTGCAGGACAGGGCCTTGAATTTGTTTCTGCCACACAAAGTTGATATATAAGAAGAAAGGATTTAATTGAAACATCTCTAAGGAGTTTTCAATAAGTCCTGTATTTCTTTATCAGAATAAACTTTTTATTATGAAAGAAGAATCAAAGAGTATAAGGAGCCTTTAGTAGAGATCTTGATATAAAATGCACCTATAATCTGAAATAAATGGGACTAAAAATCTATAATAAATACTTTTTTTTTTTTTTTTTGAGAGAGAGAGAGAGAGGGAAAGCTTTCTGAAGGGGAAGGCTTTGCTCATTAACCTTATTTTTTAATAATGCATAATGAATTTTAGAAACAGTATTTGTACCATGAATTTGATGAAGACATGCCGTGAGTTTATACAAAGTCTTTAGCTGCCAAAGACCCTGACCTTATAGAGGATCACCTTTGTTGAGTGTTGTCTCTAAGCAAATTAAGGACAAACCATGGTTAAATAAACTAGCGCTTTGGAACTCTGAAGAACTAAGAACTATGGAGATCCATCTAAGGTTGTTAGACCTTTCTCTATGTCCCCATCTCTTCTTCAGCAAATATGCAAGTGACTTACCTTTACCAGTATTTTCACATAATAGATATTGAACCCAAATCTTTTGTATGAGGCTGATGCTCAGGTTCTTCCCACCTAACTTGAGGAAATTCAGGAAAATTTTGGGAAACCCATTCAAGTGCACAGTATGCCCTGTTGTTCTTTCCTAACCTGAGTATCATGTCACTAGACTGGAAGTTGTCTCAGCTTCCAGGAATGGGAAGTCCTGGTAGCCAGGGTGCCTGGGGCTTTCACTGCCTGGGAATCAGTGGCTATGGCTATGAGAAATTCACCCTGATAGGCCAGAAAAAGCAAGAAAAAAAATAGGTCATCCAGGATTACACTTCAAGGGTCTTTTCCTATTCCTTTAGGTTTTCCTATAATACCACCCTTGCCATACACAGGTCTGTACCTGAAAGCAGTTACAGTGGTGTATATCGAGAACAACTCCATTAAAGTCAAAAGGGTATTGAGGTATAAAACTGGGGAGAACAAGCCTGTTGTCTAGTCTCTTTAGGTAGAATTGCAGGAATTAATTATGTCTTCAGATAGCCAATTCATCTGACATTTGACAATAAACAATATATTTAGAAGATATGAAATATTACCTTTCTTTTGTTTATTTTTGAGGAAATGTAACACAAAAAGAAAAAGCTTTAAGCTTTTCTTAAGCTTAGTGTCCAGCCTTATCTTGCAAATTTAGCCATGATTACATGTGAAAAAAAATACAATTTATCTTTAGAATTTAGCTTTATTAAACTCACTCTCTCCTCCATCACTGCATCCATTAAATTATTGCTCTTCTCCTCCTCAGCTCCCCCCAAAATACTGTTCATTAAAATGTAGAGAATAAAATCTCTCTATGTACTTTTTTGCTTATTAGCTGCACTCGGTGCCTCATCATTTGCCAAATTCATATTTGTTGAACAAGGAGGGCAGAAACATTGCAAAATCAATCTTTTTTGCTTGGCCAGATAAACATGAGACACAATAAGAGAAAGAAAGGCACAGAGAAAGTGAGATAGGGAGAGAGAAAATAAAGCAAGAAAACAGAAACACCATCCCAATGGTGATGGATAACTGAAGTGAACGTGTCAGGATGGTATTATGTAAATTACCAAAGCAGCTGAGCAGTGCACTGATGATTACAGAGGATGTGAACAATGTTGTGGTCCCCAGGTGCCACCATGCCTTGTTATTTTTTCTTCCCTCCAACTACCCTTGGGGTAGATTCTTCCTGACCTGAGTCCTTGAAAAAAATCATCCAAGAAATGCGTTCCTAAAAAAAAAAAAAAAAGAAGGTTAGAGGACTTCTATGACATTTCTCTAAAGCAATAACTGCACTCTGTATGTTGCCAGTTTAACATTCTAAAAAAAAAAAAAAGCCTTTTCCTTACACCACAGATGGATTTGGCTTATCAAACACCTTGATTATAGAATGGGCTCAAGGTCAACACATTTTTAAACAGAAAAGGGAAGCTGAGGGGTGTGGGTAGAATTTAGCATTTATTAAACTATATTTTAAAGTTACTCTGTGTTACTAGGAAACAATTTTTCTTCCTCTCATTAGACATTTTGTCTGTCTTTGAATTTGTGTGTTTGTGTCTATGTTAATCGGTCTGTATGCATTTTCTTTTTGCTTTCAGTGAAGGTTGTTTTAAAGAACTGTTAATGACGATTGCACAGTGATGATTTGCTAATTAGTTCTCATTTGAAATTAGTTCTTATTTGAGCTGAATGTAGACCCAAGGACCAAAGTCCCATAGTCCATTTTGTGATATGCTCACAAAATATTCAGACAAACATCTGGATCTTATGTAGTTTGCTCAGGACTGAATCTTAGAAAATAATAAACCTCCATTGGCTTGGATTATGCAAAACAACTTTTCAACCTGTCAAGAATTTTACCCAAATACTTCCTTGCAAACGATGTTAGAAATGAAATAAGACCTAAGAAAACATAAGAAAAATAGAGAAATCTTTTCAAAAAAATAAATTAAATTTCAACGTTATTTTAAAATGATATTATTTTTATCAGGCTCCTAATCAATTTGCAATCTCTTTTAATGAGTGAATGAAATTATGTTATTATGTTATTTTATTAACAAGGTGCTTAGAACATCATTCTACTTGATCTAGGTTAATCTGTACTGATTACACAAAGTGCTCATTACAATAATTAAAGTTGCATAGAGTTTAGGTAACCTAAGCCCCTGTAGGTTCTACCCACTGAAGAACAACACAGGAGAGGAGTTTCTTTGCTTTGTAGGTCACTCTAGATGACTAAAATTGTTCATCTTACGTTAAAATTCTGCAGAGACATGCAGCCCTGGTCGTTTTTTATGTTGGCACAACACCTATTAAATCAGGCCCAATCTCATGTCTGAGTTCACTGGACTCAGCACTATCAATAATGAATAAGAATCATTAGTTTTTATTCCTTCAATAGGAGTTTCTTGGTCTAAGTACAGTAATGTCTGCACAGCAGTGTACTTTCTAGCACTGCTGTGGGCAGCCTCATGGGACTAACAGAGGAACGTGATAACTGACACTTGTACAGGTTTACATTTGAAATTGCATTTAATTTGTATGTCATTGTGTAATTGAGAACATGAGCCTTTAAGGCAAATACAGCAAGAAAAGGGGACCCTTAAAAAAATAAAATAAAATATGTGCAATACAACAACTAATTTAATGGGTTTCGTATCCCTGGAGACTGTTACAAAGGCCTTTTCATGGCAGATGCATTTGTTGTGTAAAAGGAGGACAGTTCACGCATGAGGGTACGTGCGAAGTGGTGGAAGTCTAGAAACTCTCACTTTTGGAGTGAGAATTCAGGGGACAGGGGCAGCATGAGCAATGTAGAGTTTCTCTTGGATTCAATGCTGCATGCAGCTCTTCCAGGAGTGGAATTTATCAGCAAGGTCAGTATGGCTTCTTTGGGGTCCTTTCTTGACTACCTTGATTGGAGCCTCTGTAGTTGGCACTGAATATATCATTCTGTTTAAATTCATGACAAGGAAAAATAAACAAATGTGGAGTTAAAAAAAATAATAATAATAACTAAACTGGCTATGTAGAGAAATTTTATGTTGCCAACCTTATCTCTGGCCTCATTGTTGATATACAGCAGTTTGGTTTCCCAAAACATCTTAAAAATACCAGGTGATAGGAATATGATTTTAAAATTACATGTGACTTCAATTAGTTTCTATTTGGTCACATTGCCTAGCTTTCTGTCTGGCTAGGCTCCTTCTAAATTCTTGAACTCATTGGTGAACAGCAATACAAGCTATGGCATAACAATTGCTTCTTTCTTGGATCTCTACTACATGTAATTTGGGATTTATTTATTTATTTATTTTCATATGAAAATATGAAATATCTTGTATAAAAAGAACATGGAAACTCCATGTGACTTTCTCTTTGCTGTGTTGTATAAAATCTCCAAAAACCCTTAAGAGCACATGTCCTACTAATTTTTAATTGGGACATTCAATAGGACTTGAGCACCCACTTCACTTAATTGCTTTTGAGCAGCCAACACAGCTCTGAGAAGTGGCAGACATTTGTGACCAGATTTACTCCTATATCCTGGGTCCAATTTGTCAAGAGGAAAAGCATCACTTACATATGCCACTGACCCTCAATTGTTTGGCTTTTGCAGAACCTGGGCTACCTATTGTTGGAGTTCTGTTCCACTTGGCTTGTCTTTACAAAAATAAATAAATCTCTCTATCTATATTATATATAGATTAATTTTTGATTTCTTTCACCATAAAGCATTTATTTTAATGGGATTTTTTTACTGGTGAAAAAGATGGTACTTCTGGTAGTGTAATAATAACTAGCATTTGTACTGTACCTTTCATCTCAAGTGATCCCAAAGCACTTTACTAACTAACAAGCTGAAACACACTATATTAAATACTACACATAGGGATCACTTCACCCACCACTGCAACAACCACTTATGTGGTGAAACAAGCCAACTGTTTAAGGGCTCAGTTCTGCAAGGTGTTGAGCTCTATTAGCCTGGTACAATGCCCACTGAAGTCAATATAAAGACTCCTAAAGATTTCATTGGGCTCTGGATTAGGATTTATTACACTTTTCCATTTAGAAACGTGCTTAACTTGAGCACTTGAGCAGTCCAATTGACATTAACAGAGTTTTAAGTTGCTTAAAGTTGAGCGTGTGAGTTTTTGAAGTAGGACTGTGTGTCTTACTGCTATGTAGTACAAATCACAGCAAGTACTTTAACACAACATAGAAAAACAGAAAATAAGAACTGATAAACACCTTAACTTATTAAATACACCACAGAAATTAGGTGGCAACATTTAAACACCCTTTCTGAACATACCATCAAAAACAACACGAAAGAAGAATAGTTAGTCCACTCCTTAAAACATTTATGTATTCACTACATGCCGGTAAGTTTATGTTTTTACCTCTGTGCTTTATTGGCAATGCTTTATTATGGAGAGTGTAAAACTATAAATCATGTTATGTTTGCAAATCATAGATTCCTCTCACTGTAATCCAGTAGTTTGTTACTTTTCTTCCTGCACTTGTAGTTGGATTAATAACTGGATGGGTTAATCCCCTACATTAATTTATTAATTAAAATACTGTAAGAATTAATAGGCCTAAGAGTAAAGTGACTGGAAAGGACTATAGCAAAGCAACTGGAGGAAAAAAAATGTGACAGCTATGTTTAGTGTCAGACAGATCCAAGGATGCTACTTCTAAATCCCAAAGACAGTAAGGTTTTGTGATACTAGAAAAGATAGTAAGTCCAGGTCAGAGCTGGGACAGTAATAACCCTTCTTCATAACCTGACTGCACCCTTCCATGTTAACATACTGTGAACTGAGCACAAGTGACAAAACCAATCCATCACTGCACCACCAACACAAAGAAGAATAGAGAGGTTAACAGAAATTGATGACATCCCCGCTCGAATTTTACACTGATTCGGCCAGCTCTACGATTGAAACAGACAAAGATTTATAGTCCGAGCTAGGACGCTGGCTCTCCTTGATTGCCTTGATTTTTTTTTTGATTTTTTTTTATGTGCTTCTGCATATTTATTTCCAAGCTCATCACGGGCTTGTAGCATTAGAATGCTGATTTGATTTTACATTCCAAGAGGAGTAGACATTATGCAGCCATTTGCATGATGTGAGAGAAATCACCATAACGGTTTGTGATATCGGCAACCAAAATGATTGCTAATGTTCACCTGCATAAGCAGGATTGTGCAATATTTTTTTTTTTTGAAATTCAGATTTTTTTCTTTTGCATCTGTCTCTGTGAAAAATAAAAAAAATAAAAAGAAGAAATTATTCCATATCCTGTGGAAGAGAAATTGTGTTTTGTCATGCCTCCGAGGGCTACAGTGGTATTGAGCTTTTATGAATTCGTTTGATATCAGGGCTGAGCATTACGAGTTCCAACACAAATTTTTTTCCCCATGACATTATTACTGAAAGCTTTTATCAGTTCATTGTGACAAAAAATTGATTATTATCCTTGACATTTGATGGATAGCTTTCATAAAAGTACTTTTTGTGTGTGTGTGTGTGTATGTGTCTGTGTGTGTGTAAGTCTAAAGTTTTGTATGAAGGTTCTATTTTCTGGAGAGGGAAAAAAAAATTTCAAGCAGCAACCACTTACTCCATGAAGCATTCTTGTGCCACTGCTATCTGTGAAAAAGTTGGAAGTGAAGTGACAATCCTGTTTCCTTACAGCTTTTTCCACTGAAACACTGGGAAAATGTACATTCACCTATTAGTGATAAATTTGGATTAGTAATATAGCTCTTCCATTACCTGAAAAGGGGATTTTGGAGTAATTGTGGCATTAGTAGCCACTCTGTCATTAAAGTTAATTCAGATCTTTGTCTTTGCCAGATTCTAATGCTTCTTTGGAGTTATATGTTTTAAACAAACATTCAGCAGGTGTCTGACAGAAGAACAAAACTGTCTTTAAATAGTTTAACTCTTGCTTATTGCATTCTAGCAACAAGAGGCAATGGGATTCGACTCATTCTAAACAACGCCAGGAGCTGAAGCTAATGGTGATTCAATTACAGTCCCTCACAAATGGGAATATTCACCTCTGAGTGTGCATTAGTGTTGATGGGAGTTCTGTGCTTGCCTTGGGAGGAGAATATACTTTAAGAGGATGTGGCAGAACAGTTTGCTTCTGGAGGAGTGGGAAATGGCTGCTCTCCTCAGTTGCCATTCTCAGTGATAGATTTGTAGGAGTCTTCCTAGGGACCCCTGCTGAAATGAAAGGTGGGAGGATAGGGAATTTTAGAGAAATTTGTGAAGACAGAAAGTCAGCCAGAGGCCAGACCAGATATTCGCTAAAGAAAACGGGCTTTAGAGAAGATAAGATTAGTTACAGGAACAGATTTTAACCTTTGAAACAAATGCTGTTAAGTGTCAGATCAATTAAGAAATAAAAAATAAGAGTTTTCTGAACTGTGTGCCAGTTTCAGACATTTGGTGGTTCTTGAGATCAGGGAATTCAACCCTGAACAGAAAGACAATTCAGCCTTGCTGTTACTGTTGCTCAGATTATAAAGTGATTCTTGGTGATGGACCAGTCCGAGGACAGTTGTAACATGACGGTGAAAGAGAGGAAGGAGGATACTGCACAGCTGGGCTGAGAGGCCTCAGTCCATCATATAACCTGTGATATATACCCTTTACTAAGAGCAATGAATGAAGGGCTGCAGTCCATTTAATTCTATCACCAGACTTTGAACTTCTCTCCACTCCCAATAAGTTTGTCCTGGGGGTAGGTTCTGGGGCAAGTTAACAAAATAGGGACAATATAAATGTCAGTAAAGCTGTTGGAAGGAAGAATTCTCCAGTGTATACTCTGCATTTGTTGTTAGAAAGGAGGAGGACATTTATAAAAATAATGAAACAAGTTTTGTTCCTGTACTACTGAGAGGAAAAGAAAAAAATAACATTTTTAAGAAAAAATAGCTTAAGTTAATTATGATGACATACTTCAGGCATGAAAAATTGCAAAAATATCCAGAGGAATGTCAAACTAGAGGATAAATCTTAGAAGAGTGAAAAAATCTGACTGGAGAAAACTGTTGCATCACTGTTTAGGAAGGATGAATGTATTGGATTTAGTAAACTGTAGGGTGGGTAACTGGATACAGAGCAATTAAGTCATGGTGATATGGCATGAACTCAATGAAGAATTAAAATAATGATAATATATACAATATCAATCAGAATCACTTAATGGAGATAAATGTCGTCAAATAAACAGATTTTTTTGATCAAGTTTATGATTTCATTGACAAAGATTTCTGTAAGATCTTACATTTCATTAAGATTTAAAAATACTACAGGTAGTGAATTCATTAAAACCTTTCTATGTGGTACTTTTTAAAAAGGAAATTAATGAAAAATTAATTTAAATGTTATGTTTTGTTTCTGTTTTTGTTTCCTAGTGGCTTCCTTATAGCCTGATTCAACTCACAATCTGTGAACAGCAATGCAGAAAAACAACATAAAATTATCGTTGTTTGAATTTGCAGGCAAAATATATCAGTATGGTTAAAAATGAGAAAGACATATCTGAAGAACAACCTGGGTATTACAGTAGACTGGACTTGAGTAAGATTTATTTTAACATTTGTAATGGCAGTATTACATACCTAGCAACCAAGGTTGTGAGTCACAATTTCTCGGTGCAGGAGCAATGCATTTTGAAAAGTATCTTTCTTAAAGATCTGAAAATTGCCAGGGATTCATAAGATCTGGCAAAACGTATGATCAGTAAGCTAAGAGAGCAAATATAGTCCTCAGATCTGTGGCCAGAAAGAGTAAGGAGTTGATAATTAACCAATGTAATAATTTATTTAAGGATCTCATGAATTCTCCAGCCCTTGGTGTTTAACACAAAAAGATTTGAAAGATATGTTCTGACTTACCAGCAGGCCTGATACAACAGATACTAAGGGTCATAACTGTTCCCAGTACTGCTGAGCTTAAATAACTTCTGAATTGTCAGCTTCATTGAAAGAAAATTTAATATGTGTGGTTTTTGTTTATGAAACCCATGTAACTATGGGTCAAAAAGGACTGCATATACTGAGAGGCCCAAATTAGACACCGAAGGCACTGAAGTCCTATTAGAATACCTAAATGACAGTTTCAGGTCCAAATACAAAAGTTCTTCTGAACACTCCTGTCTGAAATGTTGTCACTTACGTGTGCTATTTTAGATTTTTCAGTTATTTTCTTTTGATGATAGAAAATTAGGACTTTGTATGCAGCTTTAAGAGGAGAAAAAAAAAAAAAAAGTAGAAAAAAAAAAGTTGGCCACTACTTTCCCTGTGTTAAAATGATTTCACACTCTGAAAACAGGAAGGTACTACTGTTGGAATCTTGGCTCCATTTGTCTGTGCACTTGCTACATGTGGCTTTTTTCAGTTGGATTGTATGTACCTGGTGGTTTGTCCTTGGCAAACAGCCCAGTTCCCACCCAGCTGCTCACTCAATCCCACTGCTTAGAAGGACGGGGGGGAATAGGATAAGCAAATTCTGAGGTTAAGATAAAAGCAGGGAGATTGCTTACTGTCACAGGTAAAACAGACTCAACTTGCAGAAGAGTAATTTAATTAATTGTCAATTAAAAAATATTTGGGTACTGAGAAACAAAAGAAAAACATTAAAACATCACCTTGTCTTCCCTACCTCCTGTCAGAAAGGCCACCTCTGCAGTGTCCCCACTACCAAAAGATTGCCATGGACACACAATACAATATAACAGAATATATACTAGTCTAACAAGTGTTCTAATATTTAAGTTGAATATTGCTGTTGCATTTATATTTTGTTAGTTTGTAGTAATTACCCTGGATAATTTTCAGTAGGAATAGAGAACACCTTTTAACCATGATTCTACCTGCAAAATTTGTTTGGATTGTTCATTTGAGCTTTCACAATGCAATGAGAGATCACACTTTTATTTCACTTTTCTTACAATGACAGCATTTGTAATAAAAACAATAAGACAAATAAAACTCAATCTTGGTTCTAGATATCATTTTATTTAAACTGCTAAATTGTTGCTCAATATATCAAAATGAATTTTGTAGAGCATAATACTAGATACTTGGCTGGACCTTCCTGTCAGCAATCCATTAGCTGTAATGAATCTAGTAAGAAACTAATGTACTATCCATATTGGAAATGTGTGGAGACTAGAATATCTGCAGTATAAAAGCTTTTCAGGAATTTTAAATTTTGCCTGCCAGCAGGAGTGATTTCACAAAAAAGAAAAAGATGGTAGAACACAGAGGGGAACTTTGGGTCATTCAGATGTCTTGTTTCAGAAAATTAGATGGATTTGTTTTGATTTCAATGTTTGAATCTTTGTTATATTAGAGCACTTGTTATTCTGTTATGATTATAATATGACAAATTATTTCTAATTGGAAAATCATTTTCCATGAAAAACTGAAATGTTTAAAATAATGTTAAAAACAGCCATTTCAAAATTGTTAGAAAATTTCCCTACATTTGCAAAAGAAATCCTAGAAATATAAATCCCATGTAACAAAGCATTTTTGTTTTGATAGGAATATTTTCCAGTGAATTGTAAATCCAACAAATTTTCTCTGAACACTTCTAGTCTTTTTCTCATAAATTTCCATGCTTTATTATCAGTTGTCAGTTTGATTAATTTGGGACACAAGGAACTAAGCTTAAAAAAAAAAAAAAAAAAAAAAAAAAAGTAGGTTTTAATATTAGTCCTAAACACAGAAGCAAACAAAATACATTCATTATTTCCAAATTAAAGGTTTTTAGTTCTGTTTGTTTTGAATTGGAAGACATTTAGCCATTTCAGGATAAATTAGCTAGTTAAATGAACTTAAAGCCATGCATTGACAAAATGACTTTGTTTTACACTTAGTTTTATATCCATGCAGATCAAGTGTGGAAACAGGTAGGAAGATGCTAACAGCCTGAAATGTTTTCAGTGAGAGGAATAATGAATTCATTCTCACAAATAAAAATAAATCAAGTTTAAACTGTGAAGTTGGAGTCTATCCTGAGAAAAAGAACAATAAACTAAAAAAGTAAAAAGATTGTTCTCCATTGCTGTGAGTGAATTACACACATCACTCCAAAGAGATTTAGCTATAATCCACTTGTTTTGCACTTGCATGCCTAAATTTTATGCATCATACATACAAAGATGGATAAAATAATATTTCTGAGTTACAAATATGCATATGCAAAACCAAGTACTGTAAGATTGAATCCTTTCCATATATTCTGTAACAGGGAAATAAAAAGATGACAGTGAGCATCAAATTAACTTATTTTACTAGCTTCTCCCTCAAACACATTTTAAAATGTGCAAAACAATGTAATTTGTTGTGGCATGTTACTCCCTGTGTTACTATTAAGCTATCCAGGTGATGCTCTCTTGGGAATCCACTCTGAACAGAGGCCTAATTCAAGACTGGATCACAACATCTGCACTAGATAGAATTTGTCATCTTCTGTCTTCAATCTCATTGGCTGTTGCTTAGCAACTGGTCAATCTCGCAGAGTATTTGCCATGACAAATTAGTAGCGTTGTTACCATGACAACCAGCTTTGTTACTTAATTAAATTGATTTGAATCAGAATTGGCTTTCAGGGAAACAAGTGTGTTGTGTGAAGTAGTAAACACAGGCTTGCAGCTAACCATTCATGCTTTGATGTAGTAGTCCCTAAAATCAACACCATCAGGACGAAATCCACAATCAAGTCCTGAAATCACTGAAGGCAGATTTGCTCAAGATTTCCATTTCCTTTTCCAGATTTTGAGAGTACTCAGAACATATTTAGCAATGGATGAGTATATATATATATATATATAATAGAAATAAATACATACATACAAAAATAATAATTCTAAAAGACATCTCAGAAAAACAACAACAAACTCTCAGGTTGTTCCACTTTCAAGATTAATACTTTGGTAGTATTCATAGGGAATGTACTGCTCTTCACTAACTGATTGTGGAACCATGTTACAATATCATTGGAGAATGCAGTTTCAGAGAAAAAGGAAGAGAAATTGGATTATGTGGGAGATATGGATTATGAGAGATAGGAATGGAATTTTTTGACATTCTTCATTTTTCTGCCCAAGTGTCATTTTGACTACTATCTTGGGTGTGTCTTACCATAATATATAGCTATGCCTGGTTGCAGAAGTGAGGGAAATCCCATCTTCTGATACTTTTGGGCCCAGGCATCAGAGAATTAAAATATGGCAAGCTAGAAATTCATATTTCACACTACTGGTAAATTTCTTTTTACAGAAACACCTACACACTTTTTAATTATGTTTTCTACCCTTCTTATCCTGATTGCAGACTGACAGAGACACCAGATTAACATATTTATATCTTACATATATTTAATGAATGAAATCTACACATTAAGTAGGAATACAGCTACGGCAGATATGCAATCTCACCATTTTCCAGTTTATCTCTGTTTTACCATGGGTTGTGTATGGGTGGCTGCTGTTGCTGTCCTTCCCGATCTTCTTGTAAATTTAACTGCACAACTCAAGTTGTATTTTCCTTATAAAATATTAAATGTATTGCTTGGAATGATTTGAGATTTCTCATTATGTGTGACTGATTTAAAGCTTGAATGTGCTGTTTTGCATGGATGTTCCAAAGCTTAAGCCTATGTAAACAATAAATGGGAAACATCAACCAAGTGGTGACTCACATGGGAAACTGCAAAATGTTGACAAATTCTAAATTACAAGGTGCTGTGTGGCCTTGCTACATTGCTTGTGTGCTATCTGTAATTCACACTGCTATCGTTAGAATATGCAGACAGCCCACTGAATCTCTCTGAAGTAGATTTTTATTTCTTTAGACTTTATTAGCAGAGTCTCATTTTTTAATGCACTTGTTTTGAAAGTTTGTCTTTGTTCAGAAGCTTCTGGAAAAATAAATCATTTAAAGGAAAGAGGAAACATTTGCATACGTATCGCTAGCAAAAACAGCTAGGATGATCTGGCACACCTCTGAATGAATTCATACAATGCACTTTTCTCCTTAAATCTTTTTTATTATTATTATTATTTATTTATTTATTTATTTTACGGAACTTCATAATTGTGAAACATGATTTGCAGCAATGTAAAGGAAAGTTTCAAATACTTTCATATCTTCTCCCTGGTAAATATTACACATTATATGTTTTACCCTGGTACAATGATTTCATCTTCAAAAATCCTGTACAAATGTCATATTGTCCTTCTCTTTGTTACAGCAGAATTAATAATAGGAACTGACATCTTTATTATCCAGAGAGGGAAACTGTAAAGGGAAAATTAAGTCATTGTCACAAGTTCAGAACTCACAATCATTGTTCAGGTGTCTCCTATGCACATCAACCTTAGGTTTCTAGTTTGACCAGTTAAAATCTCCATACAGTAAGCTATTTCCAAAAGTTGATTTTCAAGCATTTTTTTCATTAAAAACTCCTTTATATTTTTGTATCACTAGAGGATAAAAATAGACATTTAGGAGAAAAGGGCAGCACTGATTAGTGTTTGCCTTTTGATATATCTCTTGTACTTTTCTAAGTCTGACTGCTGAAACAATAAATCATTGTAAATATTTTTTCTGAAGAATAGCACCAATGTTAGTAATTAATTTAGAAAAGTCTACAGAATTAAAATGGAGAGGAAGTGTGGAGTAAAAGTATATTCAAGGGATACATGCAAGTCTGAAACAGTGTAGTTGTACAGGTAAATGGGAAAAGCTGGTAAGCTATGCCAAAAAAAAAGCCAGAAACAGACCAATTTGGAAAAACAAGAAGAGATTATTATTTTTGCCACATCAGTGTAGCAAGCAGACTGGTTACGCCTCACCCGTTCCATGGTTTGCTACTTATTTATACAGTCATCAGTAGCAACCTGTATCATCCAACAAATGTATAGCTTTGATAAGATAGTAATTTCTCTCCAGATGAAAGGAGAAAAATTTTTAGCTATTCAAAAAAGAAAAAGACATCCATAGTGTAAATACTCTGACTCCTTCCTAGGTGCATTTGGCCTTCAGAGGTCATGAACTATAGAAAATATCAGGGGATTAGCAAGCAGAAAAAGTTAGTAACTGAGGAACCTGTATATACACCATTCACTGCAGCGTGAGGCTGTGAGATGCTGGTACAGAGTGGAGAATTATGCTGGGTTTAGACATACATTTTTAATACTGAATCTTCTACAGTATAAATACAGGGGTATATACAGCATGCTTGATACATTCAGTGATAGTGTGGTCCCAGAAACAGGGCTTCCAGCGGAAAAGCATCTGGCTACATGGCTGGAACTGAATCCTTTACTTTGGTGGCCGGTTAAACAACATAAAGGGTTAGGTCAGCCCAAGTGTGACTCTTACCAGTAAAATATTTGTCCACCCAGACTGTTTAAATAATACTACTTACCTTCAGGCAAAATGGGGAGGTACTTACCAGACTCTGTCCATTACTATTTTAGAAGCTTTGTTAAATTGTCAATACAAATATTTTAACTTGACTTAGCCACAGCTAACGGATGTCACAGTTCTATAATGTTTTTACTCTTTGTTCAGATATTTCAGCGATAAGTCAAAGCAAGAATTTATACATATGGCGCATTGTTTTCAGTAGTGTGTCATCACTTATTACTGTTCTCTGTTCCTCCAAAGAAATACAAAATAGGGGCTTATTTTCCTCTTCAAGGTTAATGAGTGTTATTACACTGAAGATGAATGCCTTAAGATCCTTCTATGTTGATTAACTTCATATTCCAAGAAAGAAACTTCCTTTTGGAAGTGTTTTAATATTCTTCTGTAGCTGACCGTCCTCTTCTAATTCACTTTAGGAGATGATAGCTTACTGATACCCATGCCTTAAGATTAAAGGTACAATTGGGCTACTGAAAGCCTGTCCCTTCTTTTCTTCATGAGCAATGACACATCTGAACCACACGAACATCAATAGATGCAGCAGGACTAATTCTGATTTTTCTTAAAGCTAGGTAGCTCTGGTATAATTTCAGAGAATTAATGTTACAATGTATCAAGATTCTTATCATGAACTCTACTGTACTAGGCACTGTACAAACACAGAATAAACGTACGGTTACAAGTCAAAATTAAGATATTGGTCATATACATAAGGAAAAAAAAAAAAAAGAGAAAAGATAATTATTAGTCAACATGTTATGCTTCAGTTATTGCACGTCACAGAATTAATGTTTGAAAAGTTAAGGCTTAAAGAGTAATAAATGTCATTAGGGGTTACTTAGAGATAATAAATAAGTAAGAATAAGCTTACACATAAGGATAACATAGTTAAAGGTATGGGCTCTAAAAACACTTGTTTTAACAGAATAGTCAGTTTTTTTCAGCAGGGTAAAATGGCAATTCTCAAAGCCAGAGGAAAGGATATAGTAGAAATTGGGATGAAACCTGACAACAGTTTTAACTGTGGATAGATAAGAAAGGTTGTGTATCAGATAAATTATGTAGAAAGTAATTGGATGTGAACATTGAAGATCTGTCAGAGATGAACCAGGTTATAAACCTGAGTGACATACAAGATGATGATGAGCTTGATCAAAAAGAAGACAGAACAGAGAATTTCTTTCTTACTGTTTTTTGAGGATGAGTAAACCTGAGGTGATAGTTACATCAGTCCAAGTGAATGAAGTGACCAAGACCTGTGACTTAGAGGAAAAGAAGGATATCAAAGAGTAAGACATATGGTACCACCATAGTAAGCTGAATAGAAGCGTGAAACAATGGACTAGAGAACAGATGAAAGAGAGGATTACAGAGAGAAAGAGAGAAAAACAAGAGAAAGTCATGGAAGCCCACAAAACGCAAGATTTCAAGCATGGGACTGATTATGCTGACAGGATGAGGATGGAGTACTAACTCTGGTATTTGACTAAGAATCCTTAAAATCTTTGGTGACAACTGCTTCAGCTGGGAGGAAGAAAATTTTCCAGTGAAGGTAGAAGTAAGAATGAGAATAGAGGAACCCCAGAGGCATGCAGTGATAACTTCTTCAAAAAACTGAGAAGGAAAGGAAAGGAAAGGAAAGTGAAAGGAAAGGAAAGGAAAGGAAAGGAAAGGAAAGGAAAGGAAAGGAAAGGAAAGGAAAGGAAAGGAAAGGAAAGGAAAGGAAAGGAAAGGAAAGGAAAGGAAAGGAAAGGAAAGGAAAGGAAAGGAAAGGAAAGGAAAGGAAAGGAAAGGAAAGGAAAGGAAAGGAAAGGAAAGGAAAGGAAAGGAAAGGAAAGGAAAGGAAAGGAAAGGAAAGGAAAGGACAAGAGCTGTGTACTGGAAAAGCAAGAGACATCATTCAAAGATATTTTAAGATGAGATAACAAAGTTATGTTTGCATACTAAGAAAAAATAAAATAAAAAAAAAAAAACATGCAAAGGAGCGACAGAAATTCAATCAAGATTCACTGGGAAAAAATAATCAATAAATAATCATGAAAACAGGAGGAGAAAGTCAGTACTGTAAAATCATACAGTAATTCCAATATTAAACTGGAATATAATGGCAAGATTATTTCCTGATAGAAAACAGACAAACAATCTCCTCCCGCCCCCCCCAAAAAAATATATAAAAAATTAAAAGAACTTTTTTTTAATTGCTTCTCAGTTTTCTAGATTGCACATGGAAAACCATGCCAGATTTGTATGCACCTGCCAGGTTAGGAAGAAATTGCTAAGGTTTTATGTGGTATAATTCAGATCATAATTAATTGGATATTTAATAGAACAAGTTTATGAACGTAATAGTGTAAGAGAAAGCTCAGTTTAGCACAGGTCTAAGTCTTGGCTGGAGAATCAGTAAAAAACTGGAAAAGGTGACAATCCCTCTTGTAAAACTTCATCAATTAAGGATTTTTTTTTTAATGCTACAATCCTTTAACACTAAAAAATTAAATAAAAAATAAAATAAAATAAAATAAAATAAAATAAAATAAAATAAAATAAAACAAAATAAATAAAATAAAATAAAATAAAATAAAATAAAATAAAATAAAATAAAATAAAATAAAATGCCAATATCAAAATTCCACGTTGCTAGGTTACAAATTCAATTTCTTACTCCCATTGCCTATTTGTAATATAACCTTACAGTAACACACACACATGCATATATATGTAAATACATATGCATGTATATATACACAAACATCACTATAAAGATACCTTGCATATCTACAAATAGATATCATATTTATTAGGGTAGTAAATATATCAAGGCAGACCTATCACCCCATTTGTATTTATTAATTATAGCTTTTTCTCCATCATACTGTACAAATATATAGAAGCTTGAAATTTCTTAATGAACCTCAATACTATATATTTTTTTCCACATTCTTTACAAAGCACTTAATAAATATTGCATTATATCAAGAGAATACGTCTAAGGGCATACTTTCCTAATAGAACAAAACAAAGGACAAAGTTAAGGTTGAATGCTTGACACTGAAAGGAAATGGTGTTGAGTGATGACGGATTGTATTGCAGTTAGGAGAGGATGCGTGTTTTCATTCACAGAATCACAAGGCTGAAAATGACCTCAAGAGGTCAGTTAGCCCATTCCTCTGCCCTAAGGCAGAATCAACTACACCTATGTCATTCTTGACAGTTGCTTGTCTAATCTGCTCATAAAGACCTCTAATAATGGAGATTCTTCAGCTCCTAAATAATCTTTTCCCAGTGCTTCCCTAGGCTTCCTGTTAGAAGAAGTTTCATAATGTCTGACTGTTTTTTGCCCCAGTTAAAGCTAGTCTAGTCAGTGGGGGATATGTTCATTTCCATATTTTTTTAGAATTTTTTCCTCTACAGGATTTTTTTTTTTTAAGAATAAATTTGACACGGAGTATTAATTTTACATCAGGGCAGGACAGAAATGATCTATTAAAATGTTCTGTGTCTTTACAGTTATTTTAAGAAATTATCTGGAGTTGGGAGCATAAAGGTGAAGGATGATAGATTGATTTCTAGCACTTATTTTTTCTTTACTCTCATTGAAATAAACTTCTGATCAGTTGTGTGAATGTAGTTAGCATACATTCAAATGTGAGATAATTAGGAGAGGACAAGTTATATGAAATGTAACATTTCAAAGCATTCGGGACAACGGCTTCATTTTGCAGTGAGGTCTGTATCCATATCTCCAGCTGATACAGATCACTGCCCACTGGAAACCACAGAGAGCAAAAAGCACCCTGAGGAAGTGTTACACTTCACTGTCGCGGTCAACCAAAAGTCTAGAAGTGGTGACCTCATGTTTAACTTTTTAGGTTTCTGTGGCTGTAATTAACATCACAGAGCCTTTCAGGTTGCACAGTGCCTCTGAACAATTAATTGGGAAACAATAACTTATAAAACACAATGAGTTGGAAAAAGCAACTCTATGAAGACGATGAAACAGCCCAGACACATTTATTTCCCTGTATTTTGTTGTTGTTTTTGCTGTTTGCTTGCTTGTTTGTTTTTGTTTCATTAGGTACTCAGTACCAAATATCAAATTTTCACCTGATTCTTGACAGTTCTGAGAAATTATAAGAATTAAGGCAAGGAGTTTCAGAAATCACATTATTAAGAAGAAATCACACAACATGTGACTGCACTAGCAATAATAACTGTGTAAAACAAAACTATAAAAAGAGAAAATATTTCTAATTAACCCTTCCCCCTCCCATAAAGATACAAAAAATCCAATCGTTATCCAAAGAAAATTGTTTTTTCAATCATCTCTGCGTAAAATAGAGTTAGGAAGTTCTTACTGTACCCATTGTCTTTTTAAATGGCTAATCTGACCCTGTCCAAAGATTTTCTTTTTTTTTTTTTAATTGAAATATTTTTTTTATTATTTTTTTATTTTTCTATCAGTTCATTCATTTCTAATATGCAAAAGTCTATTTATTCCATGCAGTTATTGGTTTGCACCATTTATCAAGGAGGTTGCAAAAGCCAATATTCCCAAATGAACACTTTTGCTTTTAGGCCATATTTTTTTTCAGTTACTGTATACACTAAACTCCTCTGATCTACATGAAAATAATGTAAACAGTGAAGTAATAATGTATCACTTAATGAAAGTTAGGGTACAGTTTCAATTTGATGATATTTCGTTTACAAATGATGGAGACTGAATAAGTAGCAGAGAAAGATAAAGGAGCAATCAGAAAAATGAAGGGTGGCAGGGGAGTGAGATACTTTAGCTAGTGCCACTAATATTCATTCTCCAAACAAGCTGGGGGATTACTGATCTTAGACAGAGCAGTGAGGGCAGATTTCTTACAGCCCAGAGGGCACACAAACTACCTTGATTTTTCTTTTTGTTCCCTGCACAATCTGTATACCACAATCTAATCTGGTATAGCCAACAAGATTTACTGTCGTGTTTAAAATGCGTTTTAAACAGTGATTTACCATCTCTTAAAATAAATATCATTTGTAGAAGGCAGTCTCTGATTTAGTTCTGTTTTCCCTATCTGCCACGAGGATCCTATTTTCCCTTTAGTATGCTGACAACACAACTTCGTTAAGGCTGGTTGGTTCCATTTGCATTGGACATCTCTTCTGCATATAGATTGATGAGTTTAATCAGCGAATCAGGAGAAAGACTTGGACATCAATCAGTGTCAGTTTTCTTTCTTTCTAATTTCTGATTTGCTACTTCTAGTTATCAGTGTAATAAAATGATGCCAATTTAAGATAAAATCTTAGAAATAATGCAAAGTTAGTGTAAAACGTTCAACTGGCCCAGGAGCTCTACTGCATTATGATCACTGATATTTTGAATAAAAGACACCATATTTAACATCCAGGACAAATGATGAACCATGAACAGAGTTCAATAAAGAAAAGACAATCTAGTAGTGTACTGATTCAATCACATATCTTCTTTTGTCCCATCAGTAAAGGAAAAAATAATCTTATGCATGTCCATGGCCTCCTAAAGAATGGAAAAGTCAGTTCATGCATCAAAAAACAGCCTCTTTTTTCTATGAAAGTAATATACTTGGTAGAGTTTCATATGCCCAGTGTACATGAAATATCTTACAGTATTGTCTTATGTGTCTGTTTTCACAGGAAACTTTGGAAGTAGGAAATATGTTTCTTCATTTTTGAAGGGGGGGAGAGAAGGGGGGGGAGGTAAAGTAAGATATAGTAAGACTGAAGTCTGGACCCTCAAGATCTGAATGGTTGTATCATGTATTTGGAAACTAATTCCAATCAAGTCAAATTAAGCTTCCCAAATTCCTTTAAGTATTGCTCAAGATCCTGTGAAGACAAAGAATCAAACTAGATCCCCCAGGCTAATTCCAAGCATTGCACTGTTCTTTTGCTGGAAAATACTGTCTGGAAAATACTGTCTGATTTATAGACCTTTGCCAATAACAGATTATTTTCCTGACTGTGGAGAAGATGGAGCTAGTATTTCCTTATTATAGACCACCTTTATTGTCACACACTGGCATAAGGAGAAATGTATGGGGTACTCCTCCCATACCTACAGCTTAGAGATGGAGGGATAAGAAAACTGGGAGAGAGATCAGTCCTCCTCATGCCCTAGCATGGCCATGCAGTTTTGGTCCACAATGTTGGCCTAATTAAGGAATTAGACTAGCATCCTTTTTTACAGGGATATAAACTAAAAAAAAAAAAAAAAAAAAAAAAAAAAAAAAAAAACAGTCTAGTTAGACCAATTATGCCTATACACCATAGTATAGTTAAAAAAAAAAAAAAATCAGCTCAAAGGCCAGCCACCCAAGAAGATAAAATGTCTCATATAATTACACCTCTTGAAGTATGTTCCTGCTTTTATAAAAGCTACTACTTGTTAATGGAGATTCTTCGTTAGTTTACATGCTAGATGGCTGTGGTTTTGAAGCAGTAAATCCTGAGATTCCTCCTTCAGCACTGAATGTTTCTGATTTAGTTATTTACAACGTTTTCATTACAAGTGACAATCACACACATATTTGTAATATCAGTCTTATTTTGTTTTGTTTTTTGTCTATGGCTGAGTACTGTTGCCAGAAATATCTGAGGAAATATCCATTTGCTTGTATGTATATGCAGGCAATCACAGAATCGCAGAATAGAATCATAAAATCTTTCAGTCAGATAAGCTTAAAATGGAAACCATTTGCTTCACGTTTTCATTCATATTATAGTATGCAATGTGGCACAGACTGAATGTGTACTAGTGTACTTTGGAGAATAATTTTTCAAAATTTACTTTTTTTTTTTTTTTTTTAATTCCAAGTGATTCATTCATTGAGAATAGCAAAGTCAATAATAGGTAACAATTATGTTCATGAAGTGATAGGAATATCTGGACAAAGGCAGATGTACTACCTTGTTGATTTCATATATTTAAATATATATACATACAAATGTGGACAGGTAAATGTGTGTATATGCATGTATATGTTCATATGCAATGTTTATATGCATGTATATAGAAATTCATATATGTGTATACAAAACAGTCTTAGTACTACATACACTTCAATACATATGTTTCATAGAGAGAGTGGGAGAGGATCCAACTGGTCCTTATTTAAAAGTTGTGTGATCATCCTTGCCTGGAAGGAAAATTACATGATTATATAAACCAAAGAAGCAATAACAGAAGAACAAAAGCAACCCATCTCAAATGACAGAAATTAAGCTATTTACCCACAGTCATAATGGTTACTGAGGAATTCCTGTCTATCCAAATGACAGTGTAGCTATGCTTCAGTACAACAATATCTGGTATATACAGAAGGCCTGCAGATAGGATTTGTAGCCTTATATCCTCCCTGAAAAGGCCTGAAAAACATGCTGAAATGCAGGTCCATAGGACCAATGTTGTCTAGACAGGAAGATTTCCAGTAGTATCTGTTGTATTCCATGTGGGTTTATTTAGCACTTCTGCAGCCACAGAGGAGTAAAATTGGGAGTTCTGAATGCAAAATGATTTGATAGTGATTTTTAAATATATTCAATGTGGTGATACCATATCACCTAACAGAGCAATAGGTTTTCAGGTGCTCTGGATTCTACCTCCCAGCATCTGTCAAGGTTGCTTGATGCCTTTCAAGCTACCAAATGATATTATGTGTCTTATGTATGCAGACTGTGCTTTGCTATCTTCTCCTACTCCTTTTCTCATAGAAACAAAGTCAGATAGATGTTTAGGGCTCACTTCTACAGACATTGAGCATTGCAAAGGCACTTAGTGTCATTTGAACTGCCCTAGGATATTCCTGCCCAGCCTCAGCTGCCACTTCAGAAAGGCACAGGTCTCCTGTAGGTGCGGCATCCCATCTGACAGCTGTATGTGGATGCCTTGAGGTTTATCAAGCAATACTAGATGCTAGTCCATAGAAAAGTGAAACAAACCCTTCTGGAGATACGCTGCAACAAGTTCTGCAACCCTGGGCAGGCTCCTTAGGCAGCAGAATCCCAAAAGTTTCCCCTGGAGGGGCAGGGCAGGCTAGCTGGCTCCTGCAGAAGCTATGCTACGAGGCTTTTACCACTGCATGGGGGGGGGCTTAGTGGTTAGGAAGTCAGTGAAGGAAGGCTGCCTGAGTCTGCAACTGCCATCTGAGCCCCCAGACTGCTGCTGCAAGCATTGTGTTGCAGTAGGCTTCGCAGAATGCCTTTGCAGTCAACTCATTGCTCAAGGGAAAGATTTTCCTTTTTCCCTCATAGCCTGCTTTGGAGACACTTATCACCCAGGCTATTCAAGCTGGCCCAGGGGTCCTGTTTGAAAACAATCAACTGCATAAAATATGGAGCTGACTGCACTTGTACCAACATCTAACTTTAAAAAAAGAAAGAAACAGAGATTTCAGAGGAAGCTAAACTCTTATTTTAGGGCAAATTCATATGGAGTAGGCATTACCCAAACTCATTGGCTTAAAAATCCTTACTCACAATTAGCTGTATTAATTGAGTAGACACAGTTGTTCTGGAACTGACTACACAAGAACACCTGATCATGTGAATGCAGAAGCTGAAGAAATCTCTAGGGATCTACACGTGGTTTTCACACCTCTCCGATTAGTGGCTGAAGCCAGACCCTATCGCTTGTGATAGATTAATCAAACCTTCTCTCAGCCCCTAATTGGATGACAATCAGGTTCTCAGGGTATGCTGAATGGGGGAAAAAAATCTCCTTCCCTTATATTTTATGTGTCTTTCATTTCTGGCCTAGCTGTCTTTTTATACCTTTTTATGTGATTCATTTACTTTGTTACAGTTTCTTCTCCTTTAAATGAGCTGCATATTTTCACCCAGCATTACTAACTTCCATCAGTTTTCCACCGAAGACACAACCTTTTCTTCTTATTATAACAGCACAGCTTGCAAAGTGATAGTTAGGAATCAGATTGTGTCAGCACTCCCATTACAACCCCCCATTTTCAAGGAATCATTTTTAGTGTGGCCATGGAAATATACTT
Source organism: Netta rufina (assembly GCF_964035555.1). Lineage (NCBI taxonomy): Eukaryota > Metazoa > Chordata > Aves > Anseriformes > Anatidae > Netta > Netta rufina. The sequence continues at coordinate 51,983,127 of NC_140128.1, forward strand.
GAGAATTAACGCTGCTATCTAGGTCTTGTTCAAAGAGTGAATTTCTTTTTCCTCCACACAGCTGAAAAATAAAATATTTGACCACTTTTAAACTCCAGGAATATAAACAAATCGGCACAGGGGAGAATGTGACAGATTTATGAGGCCAAGGTTATTGCAGTGTTTGTCTGGCCAGTCCCTTTTCTGCCCCAGCACTTGCTAACATTAGATGCAAGTCTAATCTTCCCTCATGGTGGCTGTGCATCTAGACAAGGATGCATGAACTTCCCTATGAATGAATGTTCAAGCAACTTCTGAGTTCAGTTTGCTCCCATGAAGAACTGAAGTTCTTGAATGTTTATTCAAATTTTAGGCATTTCCATTTAGTATTCGTCTTTGCTCACCAATGTCAAGTCAAGATGAAAGGAACATCAAGTTCTATTTCCCAGACTTTGCCTGTTTGTTTTTTTGTTTGTTTGTTTGTTTGTTTTCCTTGCATTGATTGCTGAGGATTTGGAGCTGGCTTGAAATTATTACCTGAATTTAATCAAAAATAAATAAATAAATAAATAACCTTAAAAGCGGTCACCCTCCTCATTAACCAAGTTTTTAAAAATATGAGCACCCTTGATTCAAGAGGAATCAGAGTGAAGGTATCCCCCAAATTACTGTTACTGCTTTAGAAGTAGCAACTGCACTGAAGAAATTTACTGAATGAATTTTGATTTCACAGTCATGCAAAATCATTTCTACCCACTTTCACTTTCTATTGCAGCTGAGCAAACAGTATGAAGAAAAAGTGCCTCTAATTGTATGTGTTATTTATTCTGTTCTAATTTATCCCAGGAGAATTGAGACATGTAAACTACAGTGCCACTGACTACTGAAGTCTGCCTATACAGAACCTATCTGTGATACACAGTTCTGGCTCACATGCTAAACTCTAGGAATGTTCTTTGTCTGGTCAGCTTACATTTTATTTAGCAGAAGCCCCATGTACCAACTCCTGACTCCCTCATGCGTGAAGCCTTAATACCTCACTCACACTGTCTGTCTCTCGTAGAGGTCTACCTAGGTCACCTCAGTCCTTTAATCCAAATCCTATTCTCTCTTCAACACCACTTTAAACACCACTTTAAATGTAAACATCATGTTCCTGTCTTTAAGGTTTCACCTAACCATGCTCTTTTTTTTTTTTTTTTTTTTTTTTTTTTTTTTTTGACCAGAATTTTTAGGTTATTTTTACACTGATGCTTTAACTATACATGTTTCTGCACAATTACGAAGGAAAATCATCAAGCACCTTTTTCACCACTTTGAACTCATGTTCACTTACTTACTCTGAATTGATTCTTGTTAGAATTTCCCGGCTAACAAACAGACTGCAATGATCGATTGCCTCCTGACTACCTCCCACAATCTTCCCCCCAGAAACATGAGTCTTCTTATATGTTGGCTGTGAAAGAAGGCTGGTGTGTCAGACAAATGTTGCACCAGGAAAACTAAGCTCTTCAGCCTGTTTTTCTGCATCACTTCTACATTCTCTAATAAATTAAATGATTTTCTTAACTCAGTTTGTAACACCATTTCATCTGTGTGTATTCAAATCCATGTAAGAAGCAATTTCGTTTTTGCTGCCTGCAAGAACTAGTTCATAATTGTGTGAAGGTCATCCTACATGAAAATGTATTAATGAACCAATAGTGTTACTAAAAGTATACTTAACAAGTACAATAATTATCCTGACCACTGTGGCTCTATGTTGCACTCATCTAGACATCTTTACTCATTTAGGCTGTTGCTTCTATGATACAGAAATCTTTCTTTCAGATGTGATCAGTATATATCCAGAAGGCTGTAGGACATAGTTTACAAAGCTTTAATCATCATAGTTCATCTTGTTAGTAATAGGGAAATTGTCCTAAACTAAGATCTTATTCTCAACAGCCCAATAACTTTTTATCTGACCTTTACAATTGGTTTTATATCCAGTATTTGTCACCTTGGAAATCTCTTCTAAAAAGAAACAAGAAAAGTTAGTTTGTATTCTGTAATTTTTAATTTTACTGCTAAATTTACATTTTAAATGTCTTAAATGTTATGTGGCATGCTGATCTCAATTAAATACCTAAATGCACCTGGACTTATTACTGACATTCTTTACAAAACTGTTTAAGAACATTTAGTAATTGTGTTATGGGGAGGGTTTTGTTTATTTGTTTACCTGTGGATATGACTCTATTTTAAAACAAAATTGGAAGTCTACTCTCAGACCTAATTTTTGAGACTGTTCATCTGCTGAGTGATGGAAAGTAAAAAAACAAAGTTAAGTGACAGGAAGATAAATGCAGTAATGTAAATTTACTTCAGTACCCAAGCTTTTTCCATGGAAAAAGCTCTGCTGTTGTATGCACAAGAGCAAATTTAAGAGGTGATGCTTATAAGTTTCATTATTTGGGGAAATGATAATGAATTTTTTATCACAAGTAAAAAGATAAGACTAGAGAAGAAATAAGCATATGGTTGACATAAGCAAAGTCTTTGTTCTTCAGTGACTAGTGGGTACTGGAGAGAAAATGTGGCAAATTACAGGAAGGAAAAATGACCACTGAGTGGCTCTTTCTTGAGACAATCTGCATTAGAGTGGCCAGAGAGGTCTTTTACATACCAGATGGTTAACTGAAAAGTGAATGGCCAGTTTCTGGCCTCCTGAGATACCACAGGTCACCTTCTTTTGCTGTCATATTTGCATAATATCATCTTTGACTCAGAGCTATCTAAAGACATAATTTGACTTCAGACTCCAACATTCCCAAGTGTAGCCTTCAGGGTATTTGCCATAGGTTATCCTCATATTATATTCCTGTGCTTCTGAAGTTGACCTTTTAGTCAATTTTTACTCCATCTTATTACCAGCTTTGCACATCTATAACACCTCTCCTCCAAAGGTCTCAAAGGGTATTACAGCCATCAATAAAATAAAGGTGAGATTTTCAAGGGCACAAAGGGCACTTACAATGACTCTTCCACCTGATTTTCAATGAGACCTACACATTTACCTTTCACTTTTATATCTTTGAATATTTCCATTTAACACACATGAGAAGGATGTGAAGAGGCTAAGTGTTATTATTCCCATTTTGCATAAGGGGAAACTGAGGCACCATAGTGGTTAGTGGGCTAGGTGAGGTTCACAGCTGCACTTTCTTGGAAGAGCACCTAAGGGAGCTGAGTACCAGTCTGCTATCCTAACTATTAGAGTACCTGTCTAGAGAAACCTTCCCTTTTCCTTCTGTTGCCTCAATTCAGATAACGTCCATGACCTGAAAATAAAGGACCCTTCTTTAAAACTATGCCTGTTTCTTCAAGTCCATTCTAGGCTCTCAGAGCTATTTTTAAAGCTAACTCCATGGAATGTACCCCCCAGAGCCTGGAGCAAGTTTTTTTTCAGCTGTTCTAGACTATTGGGTTCATATGTATTCAGGGCTTCAGGCATTTTATGTAGCCAGTTGATTAAATATATATTTAGATTTTTTTTTTAATATGCATATTAATTACCCAATAGACTAGAATGACTCTTTAGGAGCAATTTCAGCCTATTGTGTAAAATTATTATAAAAATCCTTATGAAAAATAGTAACTGCACATGCTGAAATGCTTCTCTTCTCCCTATGCCAGCCCCCTTCCCTTCTCCCTAACATACCAAAAACAAGTTGTATCATATCCTGGATTAATCACTGGATGAATTTCCATTATTGTATTGCATTGATGCAAAATTTCAACTTAAACTGGAATTTCTTCCCCTAGACTACAAACTAGTTAATGTTCACACGTGAAAATTGCTACAGGAGCGGGACCCTTATACAGGATCAGGACTCTTACAAAGTAGGAAATAAATCCATCTTTATTGCTGTTATTGTTCTAATATATATATATATATTTATATATATATATATATATAAAGGTGGTGTTTTGTTTTTTTTTGTTTGTTTTTTTTTTTGAGGGGGCAGGGGGGTGTTGAGCACTTTTTTTATACATATTTCTCTTTCATTATAATTTGTACACACATATGAAGTGGCAGAGAGGGGAACAAGGGGGAACAGAACTGGACAACAGATACTGATAAGACTATAGGTATATCCAGACAAGAACAGCCAGGCAGAGAAAAAGTGGGGAGCCATGGGGTGTTGGTGAAAAGATTAGAAGATTTTATGCCACCTGCCTCTTGCTGCAGATCTCTTACTCCTTCCCCAAATCTCTAGACTTTATGGTGCATGTTCCCACTTCACCCACCATGAACCTGTCTGACATGACTGCACTTGCAGCCTATCCTAACTACAAGAATACTCTTGATGTATCCTTCCTGGCTATACCTCCCAAATACTGTATTTTTATTGTTTTTTCACTTTTTTTTTTTTTTTTTTTTTTCCCACTTCTTATAGCCCTGTAAGTGGTTGAAGTTCCTTTGGGACAGTGTTTTACAGAGAACCAAGAGAGAACTCTACTGAGAGAACTGGCAGAGGAGCTGGCCAAGCCAGTTCCTCTGCCAGCTTGTCAGTAGAGTCCCTTGGGAGGCGGTTCTGAAGGGCAGAGGAGTCCAGGAAGGCTGGGCACTCTTCAAGAAGGATATCTTAATGGCACAGGAGCGGTCTGTCCCCACGTGCCCAAAGACGAGCCGGCATGGAAGAAGACCGGCCTGGCTCAAGAGAGAGTTGCAGCTTGAGTTTAGGAGAAAAAAGAGGGTTTATAATCTTTGGAAAAAAGGGCGGGCCACTGAGGAGGACTATAAGGATGTTGCAAGGCTGTGCAGGGACAAAATTAGAAAGGCCAAAACTCAACCGGAACTCAATCTGGCTACTGCCGTTAAAGACAACAAAAAATCTTTTTACAAATACATCAACGCAAAACGGAGGAATAAGGAGAATCTCCATCCTTTACTAGATGCGGGGGGTAACCTAGTTACAAAAGATGAGGAAAAGGCGGAGGTGCTTAATGCCTTCTTTGCCTCAGTCTTTAGCGGCAATACCGGTTGTTCTCTGGATACTCAGTACCCTGAGCTGCTGGAAGGGGATGGGGAGCAGAACGTGATCCTCACTATCCACGAGGAAATGGTTGGTGACCTGCTACGGCACTTGGATGTGCGCAAGTCGATGGGGCCGGATGGGATCCACCCGAGGGTACTGAGAGAACTGGCAGAGGAGCTGGCCAAGCCACTTACCACCATTTATCAGCAGTCCTGGCTATTGGGAGAGGTCCCAGTTGACTGGCGGCTAGCAAACATGATGCCCATCTACAAGAAGGGACGAAGGGCAGACCCGGGGAACTATAGGTCTGTCAGTTTGACCTCAGTGCCAGGGAAGCTCATGGAACAGATTATCTTGAGAGTCATCACACGGCACTTGCAGGGCCACCAGGTGATCAGGCCCAGTCAGCATGGGTTTATGAAAGGTAGGTCCTGCTTGACGAACCTGATCTCCTTCTATGACAAAGTGACGCACTTGATGGATGAGGGAAAGGCTGTGGATGTGGTCTACCTTGACTTCAGCAAGGCTTTTGACACGGTTTCCCACAGCGTTCTCCTCGAGAAACTGGCTGCTCTTGGCTCGGACTGGCATATGCTTCATTGGGTTAGAAACTGGCTGGATAGCCGAGCCCAAAGAGTTGTGGTGAATGGAATCAAATCCAGCTGGAGGCCGGTCACTAGTGACGTTCCCCAGGGCTCGGTGCTGGGGCCAGTCCTCTTTAATATCTTCATCGATGATCTGGACGAGGGCATCGAGTGCACCCTCAGTAAGTTTGCAGATGACACCAAGTTAGGTGCATGTGTCGATCTGCTTGAGGGTAGGAAGGCTCTGCAGGAGGATCTGGATAGGCTGGACTGATGGCCTGAGGTCAACTGCATGAAGTTCAACAAGGTCAAGTGCCGGGTCCTGCACCTGGGGCGCAACAACCCCAAGCAGAGCTACAGGCTGGGAGATGAGTGGTTGGAGAGCTGCCAGGCAGAGAAGGACCTGGGAGTGATGGTTGATAGTCGGCTGAATATGAGCCAGAAGTGTGCTCAGGTGGCCAAGAAGGCCAATGGCATCCTGGCTTGTACAAGAAGCAGTGTGGCCAGCAGGGCTAGGGAAGTGATTGTCCCCCTGTACTCAGCTCTGGTGAGGCCGCACCTCGAGTGCTGTGTTCAGTTTTGGGCCCCTCACTACAAGAAGGACATTGAGGTGCTTAAGCGAGTCCAGAGAAGGGTGACCAAGCTGGTGAGGGGTCTGGAGTCTTATGAGGAGCAGCTGAGGGAGCTGGGCTTATTCAGCCTGGAGAAGAGGAGGCTCAGGGCCGACCTTATTGCTCTCTACAGGTACCTTAAAGGAGGCTGTAGTGAGGTGGGGGTTGGTCTGTTCTCCCACGTGCCTGGTGACAGGATGAGGGGGAATGGGCTAAAGTTGCACCAGGGGAGTTTTATGTTGGATGTTAGGAAGGGTTGTTAGGCATTGGAACGGGCTGCCCAGGGAAGTGGTGGAGTCACCATCCCTGGAGGTCTTTAAAAGATGTTTAGATGTAGAGCTTAGTGATATGGTTTAGTGAAGGACTTGTTAGTGTTAGGTCAGAGTTTGGACTTGATGATCTAGAGGTCTCTTCCAACCTAGAAATTCTGTGATTCTGTGAAGAGATATAATATTAATTTTCAAATTATATTTTTCCATATGAAAGGAAATTGCTTGGATGATGTAAAAGTTACTCAGTCACTTTCAGCTGTAAAATGAGGTGCTGTGCAGCTCCTCTTGGAAATCTAGTGAAGCATGCTGAGTTTAGTCTCAAACCAGCCTCTTGACATTCAAGAGTTAAGTCCTGCCTGCTGGCTTACACAAGTTTACAGCAATTTCTCAGCTGACTGATCTGTTGGAAAAGCTTCAAAATGAATCCTGTGTTGTTTTAAAGCCCCCCTGTCTTTTTCCTGAGGGCAATGGGCAGAGCAGCACACTGTTCCCTAATACTGACTGTAAAAGCTGCACCCCAGCAAGTCAACTATCAAGGAAGATAAATGCTCTGTTAACCTGCTCTGCTGTTATTAAAGGAACGCAGTTTGAAGCGTGCACTGATGGACCATGAAATCTGAGGAGAGCCACAAGCCACTCAAGGTGAGAAATATGTGCTGGGAGGTCACACACCATCTTTGATGTTTCTGTGAAATTATCACACCATAAACTGACAGACTAAAATATTAGATTTTGACCTTTTAAGTCAATCATATCACTTTTTATCTTGAAGATCTTTCATTTGCAACTTGGTCACATATCAGAAAGTTTAACGTCCTTTTCGTGGTAAAAAAACAGGTGCAAGCAAACCCTCTGGGAAAGGGTGAGCTATGAAAGCCATTCGTAATCTTGTACTCTTGCCACACTGTCTCACTTCAAATGTGGTATATATGTGTTAAGTTAAAGCATAAATAATACCACTTGTACATCTGCCTGAAAAAAACTCAGAGAAGATAGTATGCACTGTTTTTTGCAGGCATGTTCCTTTCTGAAGTGCAAACTGCAGCCCACAGTGAAAGAGACTGAATCCTCAGTAAATAATTACCAACACTACTTCTCAAATAAACATGAAATCCAAGAAGCCACTAATCTGAGTGCAGAATAAGAGTAGGCAAACACCTTATCTTTTATATGCCTGAATTTCAGTTAAGCTCATTGGTTGGAAAATACAGGAAACTGATTTACACTTCACTTTTTCTTTGACTAAAATTAAGATGGTTAAGCATCTCCTCCTATGTCCTTAAATAACAATCAGTTAAAAGTATCTTCAGCATGATTAATTCATATCTGTAATATTAGTATCATTGGCACCATGATGTTCTAAGATTAAAAAATAAAAAAAAATAAAATAATAAAAAACTCTGTATTCTAAAATCATACATTTATAAGAAAAATAAATTAGTTCATTATACAGATGAGATATAGATATTAGACCTACATAAACTAATTGCTGCTAAATAAAAATTAATTTTGGGAAAATGAGTGTGCATCATTATTATGTTGTCTTATAAGAAATTGGCACTTTCTTTTCCTGTGAATATCCAGGAAGAGGAAAATGATCAGCAGGTGGTGATGATACCCCTGTGTGATCATTACTCTGACCACTGATCTGCTATGTAACTCTCACCAGCTTTCTTCCCCCTTCCATGATAGGGTAAAATGGAAATTCTTTGATCATGAAACCAACCAGAGGTCACTGGCTTAGAATTCACTTAGTTTATGATGGGTCAGTGACTCCATAGACAAGGAACATTTATCTCAAAACAAAGCCTGTATTCACAGTCTGTATCATGATGCTACGATGTAATGTCAGAATAGGAAGAACTATGTTATATATGTTGTGGTTTTTGTTGTTGTTGTTTGCTTATTTGTTTTCTTTTTTTCCTTAGATATCATACCATTTTAAGGATCCTTTAGCCTCTGACTGAATTCCATCTGAAATTACACAATTTCAGACTTGGAATAAAATCTTGAATTTAGAGGGAAAAGGGGGGAAATTTTTTATTTTTGTTGATGTTTTTTGAGTAACTAAAACCAAAAAGTTACAAATTTGATGGTTACAGTATAATTAAAAACACTGGGGAGAGGAGAGGAGAGGAGAGGAGAGGAGAGGAGAGGAGAGGAGAGGAGAGGAGAGGAGAGGAGAGGAGAGGAGAGGAGAGGAGAGGAGAGGAGAGGAGAGGAGAGGAGAGGAGAGGAGAGGAGAGGAGAGGAGAGGAGAGGAGAGGAGAGGAGAGGAGAGGAGAGGAGAGGAGAGGAGATAATAGCTATTCCACAACTTAGATTTCATTTGAGTGGGGACAAATGATCAACATATTTATAGGTCCATCAGTCTCTCCGTTGGATAGAATGACATACAGGACCCACCATGAATATTTGGCAGATGCCACCACTAACTATTATGTGCCTCCCCATAGGAGTCAGAGACATGCATTATATGTAGGAATCCTACAGCACTGCTCTATCAGCAGTTAAGATTCAGCAGATCAGTTCAGAATCCAAAATAATGTAGTTCTGTTTATTTTGGGGTTAGCAGCACTGTATATACTTTGTAAACTTGTGATCTAATTAGGTGTGCTTTATTGTTAAACCATTTAAATTGGCATTATTTGATCAGCCAATTGGTATTCACTTTTCGTCATTCTTTCTTCATTTCTCATGTTTAACTCTCCTTCAGTTTCTGTGGCTTGTGGGCTGAAAAAAAAAAAATCATTTAGACAAATATCTGCTTTTCATAAGCTTCACAAGAGTTTGTTTTCCATCCTCATTTGAATTTTCCTTCATGGCTTACAGCATTAAATGCCTTCTATCTCATATTCATAGCTGATTCATAGCTGCCCACAGGACACTCTTGAGTTTTCCCAACTCCTACTGAGTGATTGCCAGTGTCCTGGGACAGCGTGACAACACAAAGCAGTAGATTTGTCCTTTCCCAGCAGGTCTGCAGCCTACACTCAGCAGCAGTACAAATGGTGACAGAACCTAAGTTAGAGAAGTCATGGAAGGAGGAAATGAGGCACCAAGTTAGGCACAGGAAAAACAGGCAGGAAGGAGGAAGGTGGAAGAGAAGATATGAAGAAGGAAGGGGACATCACAGCCCTTGAATATTCAGGGAAATTTAAAGGAACTGACAGAGAATGAACTGACAGAGAGATGACCAAAATATTTGTTGGCTTGAATTTCAGGCCCTATAAAACCTTAGGGTAGCCTTGTTGGCTTGTAAGTTCATAATGCACATGCATTGTGGAATAATTCTTTAAAGCAATTAAAGTTGTCTAAAAGTTGTGTACTTTTGAAAACTGTTATCAGTGAAGTCATCGCTTTGTTGTATCAGGCTTGACATTGAGACAAGGTGCTTGGGAATTCAGGCCGTGGTGTCTTCCCTATACAATGAATGCACACAGGCCTTGTCAGTCTGACTCAGAATGGGATGAGCTTTGTCATGAGTGAGGAATGTTGGATGTTCATTTCACAGGTGCAAACCCAGGTGTGAAATTAAGTTAATAATGCACTTCATCACTTTGAGATACCAGCTTTAGGCCTCAAGCGTAGTTCCATGATTTACAGTGGAGGCTCAACTCCACTGACCACAACAATATTCATATAGATCTTGCTATTAAATTAAAAAAATAAAATAAAATAAAATAAAATAAAATAAAATAAAATAAAATAAAATAAAATAAAATAAAATAAAATAAAATAAAATACAGAGGACAAAAAAATCAGCTTTCACCAGCAATTTCCTTTCAGTAGATGAAGAGAAAATTCTTTTTCTCTCCCAATCCAATCCATAGGTACTGTGTGGATGGAAGTAGAGACAAATGGTGGATGGCATTGTATTCTCCACCTGATGTGAGTTCAGGGACAGGAAGTGTGAGTCCTTTTTGTTTTGAGTTTGCTATTACATCTTTAGAATAGGATCTTAGGTGCTGCAGCCATAGATCCTGGGAAATAAAGCTAGTGATGAAGAAACCTGAAAGCCCATCTGTTACATACAGATGTCACATATTGTACAGAGATGAGAGGCTTTGCAGGGTGTACGTCTTTCCTTTAAACTAGCGGGAGGAGTTTCTTATAATTGAGAACAGATGGGAAAAAGAAGGGAAAAGCACCCAAATCATCCTCTTTACTGTCATTCTTCAAGAAACATGGTTTGTAGTTTGCATTTTATTCATGTACCTAGGCCTCTACCTGACAGCATGTTGTCCACTGTTTAATAACAACAGATTTTTACAGAAACTCCCTATTTTAAGACACATGAGAAACTACTAACACAGTGTAAGGTGCATAAGTGTGGTTTCACAGGAAGTGAACTCTAGCACAAACTAGGATGTGGTTTATCCACCCTAAGCAGGGAAACCTTACAAATTATTACTGTATTTCTATAAAATAAACTATATGAGCTTCTTGTAGCCTCTCTAATATGACCGTGATTGGTGCAGACAGCATTAATAATGGATTTAAATTGTAGGAGAGAATTTCTATTTTTTTCAATCTGTTTCCTGGTGGTCTTCTGTCCCCATTGTAAAACCACAGAAGCCACAATCTCATTTAACAATACTGTGCAAATAATTGTTATTGCACCTGTGGCTTGTTTCTCAGAGATTATTGCAGACAGTAGAGCAACTTCTGACTATAATCTCTTCTGTTCAAACATTTGGGTTTCAGCAAAACTAACCCAAGTTATTATGTACTACATCAAGCACAAAAGCTGTCATTCTGTAGAGCTAGAATAGATATCTGCATTAAGAGTCAAATGCATCAAGCTCAAGGGCTGGGTTAATAGATGGGTGAGCCACTTACAGTGTGCAGTAATTAAGGAATGTGCAAACTCAAAAAGACTCTCTCCCTCTCTTCCTCATTTATTATTTAAGCACACTTTTCTGCCCTCTTCAGTGCAAAATAGCCAAAGCAAACCTATGCTGCCCAAGTGAAATCCACATGTGGAAACCAAACTGTTGTGTAGCTTTTCAACATATTACCCAGGTGTTCACAGTGATGTACACACACAAAAACAAAGAGCAATGGGTTCATGAAAATATTATGTAGTTAGCTGGTGGAAGGTAGGACACTGGAATGAACTATCATTAGCTCCTGCCATCAGTGACACCTTCTCAAGCTGCATCAGGGCCAAGCTCTGCATGGATCTTCATGTTTGAAGACATCATGGTATGCGCTGGTGAGCATGGAGAGTAACCCTTCACAGCCATACCACAAGGAGCCGTGCTAGATTTGCTGCTGGAAGTTTCCCTTCACACTGCTTACATCAGCTGAAAATAATCATACTTAATCCAAACAGGAAATGGTTTGCTCACACCACCACAGCCAGCATGCAGGGCAGGGCGTTCCTGTTAGCGCGGAGTTCAACAACAAGGTTCAAAATAAAGATAGAGGAAAAGATATGGTGCATCACCACAGGTGCAAATATATGTGTAAAAAGAAAGCAAATGATGATACAAGTCCATTGCAAAGTCTACCTGTGCAAATGTGGTCACAGCCACTCATGCTCCTTTCTTTCATGTGTTGTAAGCCAGGTTTTGTACTCTGCTTCTGCAATAGGGAGCATCCTGCTACAGGATGGGTTTTGAGACAGATACCATGGGGTGAGGTGGGTAAGCAACTGTTTGCAAAGTAATCAAGATTTAATTACTAAAAAATAACCCTTAAACAGTGTATCTGGAGTGAGGACAGATCCAGAAATTTTCAATAGTTATCTGCATTTCCAAATCACCAAGTCACCAACTACAGCCACTTTTCAGGAGACTTACTATGCACACTACTAAACCTGTCTTATGTAGACATGTCCCTGTCATGACACAGGCTTACTGGGAAGATGAAGGTCCTAACTCTCAGTTCATTCTCATTTCATTTCAGGTTTTAGTTACTCAAAAAACATCAACAAAAATAAAAATGATTAGATGTTAAGAGGAAATTCTTCACTCAGAGGATGGTGAGGCACTGGCACAGGTTGCCCAGAAAAGCTGTAGATGCCTATCCCTGGAGGTGTTCAAGGCCAAGTTGGATGGAACTTTTGGCAACCTAGTAGGAGGTATCCTTGCCCATGTTAGAGGGCTGGAACTACGTGATCCCTAAGGTTGCTTCCAACTCAAATCATTCTATGATTTCATGATTAATTGAATATATTTGTCTGATTTTATTGCCTGTGCTTCAAGGGAACTATAGTTCTTGGCATTTTCATTCTGGAGAATTTTAACCCTCTAATAACTCACTCAGTTCTGCATCCCAGATAAAGCCCCCTTGAAATCATTGAATCCCTGGTTTGATACTGATGAACATGGACCAAACTGCAAAATTCTTATTTACAGTTTTTATTTACAGTGAAAAAATTTCTATTTAGGATCTTTATTTTATAAGCTTTCTCATTGAATAGTTTGATCTAATTTAATTGTTGATTTTTTTATGTATATCATTTGTGATTTTTTCATTTCTAATGAGAAATTTTATATTTTATATTTAATGATGAAATTTCAATGTGTGGATGGCAACATTGTTTAATTATTTTATGATTATTTTAACTGTATAATTTGGACAAAGCGAAAATAGTTTTGTCTTAATTCTTTCATTTTTTTTTCCTTTATCCAAAGGGTCATTTACAGATATCACAGAAGTGTTAAGTTATGCCCTATGTGAATTCTGCATTTTAAATGGAATTTTAAATACAAAAATACAGTCACACAGCTGCAGAGGTGGCTGAAAATAATATATCTTTTTGTAATTTTTCAAAAAATTCATCTCATAGTTTTCATCCATGTTGTTATTTCAATTACACCTTCCAAACATTTTCAAAATTCATAAAACTCCATTCAGCTTTTGTATTAGCTGACATTAAAAAAGAATAGTTCCATTGTTCTAGTTTTTGGCTATATGTCTCTATATTGTACATATATATATGTAAAAGATATGCATATTTTAAATAGAATTTAGCGTAATCATATTTTTAAACCAATATTTTGAAATTGTTCGCTATTCTGTTTAGTAACATCACGTGTCTTTGAAGGTGTGATTTTTCAGGTGTATCCAGTACCATAAGGTCCTGATTTGAGAAATCCAAAGCTGTGAGATATTTGGGCAGATCTTAGCTGAGCCACTAACCTCTTTCAAGTCAAAAAAGAAACATCCTGTAGTGACATCACTTGTCAGAGCTCTTCTGTACTCAGTGAATAACCTTTTGTGCATTTTACTGCAGACTATTCACCCAGGAAATATCTTTGTCAGAATATCCTCTTCTCTGTATGTGCACAGATTTTCTCAGAGCTGACTATTGTTTACATGTGGAACACTAAATGCAATGCAATTTAAAGCCCAGAAAGACATTGAACAGAATATGACTGAGCATCTTGTGATGCAAGAAGCAGAGGCACCAGAATGATATATTACCAGTGCAAGCTTTAGACATAGACAAAATAGTTGTTTTTTCTCTTCCCAAGCAGAAAAAGCTGGGTGTTGGCTTTTCTGGAGCAGTGTGGCCCCATTCCTACACCTCTCTGCTCAGAGTATGCTGGAGGACAGAAACCAGTGGGACAGGCAGAGTGAAGTTTCACTTTGGAAAGGGTGCAAAAAACTGACTTGTGAGGGGGGAAGGAAGCTGGAGAGAATGTTTGCTGAAAAGCAAAGGTACATAGCTCTGCAGGGTGAGGAAATGAAGGGAAAAAAGATGAAGGAAGAAGAATCCTGTGCTCTAAAATGTTCTGAGGAAGAGAAGACTGCTGAGAGATGTGAACCTGAAAGAGGTGAAGAAAGAGGTGAAGAGAGTGATAAACCCTTCCTGGCACACACATACCTCCAAAACTTCCATAGCTCTCTACAGTAATTAGCACTATTTTATCAATTTCTAAAACTTTACTCAGGTACGACAACAAAATTACTTTTGCAGTCTGAACAGAAAGAAAAGTCTTTGTTATGACAGACCTCAGCTTAGCCTGTACTATGAACAACCTGGGAACTCTGCTGCAGGTCAATGCCTCATTTCTCAGCCAACCCTCGGTGCACTCACAGAAGCAAAACAATACTTAGTGAATAAGGAAAAGTTCAGGAAGAGAAATCACTGCCAGAAGAATCTGAGAGGGAACAATCTGCAGTCCTACAGAAGAAATACTGTGTGATTTTCTGGGTGGGAACATGCTTTCACCTCAAGTGCCTATATTCCCATCTAAATTCCTAAGATCTCACCCATGGATTTAAAGACATAGGCATTTATGTGATAAACAGAAGGACGTTTGTCTGATAAAATGACAGATCAGATAACAGTTTCAGAACCCTATTCTATAATATTGCATTCACTGATGGATAAACTGTGAGGTATTGAACAAGACAATAAAATAATTAAAGTCCAAATGGACTGAGATTAAGAAAAATAAGATAGTAATTTGAGAGTCTTGTTTTCCATCTGCTCATACCAGAAGAATAAAAAGGGGTACACTAAACAGTCAAGCAAAGGGTCAACTTACTCATATTAATGCATCTGAAATAAAAAAAAATAAGTAAAAAAAAATATGGCTATCTTCCTTTGTTTTTAAAACCAAAAAAGGCAGATCTGTTTGAATAAATAACTGGTAAGTAAAAATCTACTATGTTTTTTGTTGTTGTTGTGTTTGTTTGTTTTTTATCAGATCAAATGTGGTTTTGCAAAGGCATATCCAGTAGCAGTTAAAATTTTTTAAAGAGAGGAAAAAAAAAAACAAAAAACATTTTTAGCCTAAAAATAATATTTTTACCCAGAACCTTGTATTTAGTTTAACAAAGCATCAAAAATTGTAAGAACAGATTTTTGGTGAGGACCTTTATATTTTGGTTATACATGGTAGAAAGCAGAAATGTTTGTTTGTTAGATTAGCAGAGGGAGTGCAATTTTACCATACCTAAGAGCTTGGTAGTTTGTACATTGGGGGGGGGGTTGATGTCCTAAGTTCTGAGGTAACTTAGGGAGATATTTTTTAACAGAGCCCATAGGACTTGAAAAACAGGGGGTCTTGAGATCAGAAACATGAAAATGGCTTTAAAAATATCAAATATTTACCATGAGATTTTATTTTTTTTTTTCCTTTAAGCTCAAACAATTAAAATATTTAGATTGGGTATATGTGTTATGATGATGACCCCAAACCTCCATTCTGGTAAAATTACATGAAGTTTAAATTTAAACTGAGTCTTCCTCTTTTGCAAAATTGTTCAGCATGAATCTAGCTGGGATAAGCAGTGTCTTATCACCAGTTTGACTTGAAATGGGAAAACATGTGAAAGGACCTAATTTTGCCACTCCTTAATAACGATGCAGTTTAGCTCTGTCAGCTGAAGAAGATATTCCAGTAAAACAGGATTAGGAAAAAGAAATTAGCATTTTTGTTTCTATTAACACATTGCATTTTGGGTTAGACCCAAACAAACAGCAGAGCTCTTTCCCAATTGTCCTAGGTTGTACAGATTTGATGTTCATGGTTTTGAAACCAGACAAAGCAGTTTTAAAGTTCAGCATGCACTCTTTTCACTGTATCAAATATATTCATAAACTGAAAAGATCTGTGAGAAATGCGCAAACTTAATGATATAATACTTTCCAGCAGCTTGAGGTCAAGAAGACAATGGACATAGTTGATATAAGTAGCTTCATTACTTTCTCATAGATGGCTGTTATCAGATATGGGTCTGATAATAATTATGAGATTTATCAAAGAGCAGATTGACATCCTAACAGTCATTATTTTCATTTCATGTTCAGCTGGGAGCCTCTGGAATACATATTGTTAACCTTTTTTTTTTTTTTTCCTTCTTTTTTTCCATCTCTCTCAACTCTATCCTCAAATTATTCAGCCCCTATGTATGCTTTTGTGGGAAAATCTTAACTTCATCTGTATAACAGATGATGCAGACAATTCTTTTGTGTGTGTGTGTGTGTGTTTTAACTGGTTTTAATCCAAACAAATCACACAATTATTATCTATCATCAGCAGTTGGGATGGAAGCACAGAAAACAGATGCATATTATTAGTTTGTGTTACTTAGCATAAGCTGGGCAATGATCTAAAGTAAACCTTCTTATCATGAAAATAAATGTACTTTTCTGTTCTGCATAGCAGTAAGCACTATGTCTCTTCTTGAAATACTGCAAAGTATAAAACCAAGTGTGGGTTTGACAGAAACTCTATCACTTTTCTCCTGGGCCTCAGATGGCTGAAATGAGTTTGGATTGTTTACCAGAATACAGTGTTTTTTTACAGTTACAGGGACATCTACTTTCTCAAGTACATCCCTGGTGTTGGTTGGAAGGCAATCTGGATTGTTTTTCCTTCTGCTATTTTTTCATTTGTACTAGACTTTACAGATAGGTGTACATGGCCCATAGTATAGATCATTTGTTAATGTAAGCCTCAAGTACCTGCTCCAGGCTAACAGGCCTCTATTTCCTCCAACATGACCACTATTTTCTCAATCATGTGCTGATTCTACCCTAAGGCTGAGTTAAAGCAAACAAATAAAAACTTATTTTTTACAACAGGGATCTCTAGGTTTAGGCCAGAAGAGTGTACAACCTTTGTCTAAGACAAAATCCTCCTACCTAACATGGCTGGGGATGTTTTACTTCTGTAAAATAAATTTTATATCTGATAAAGGGTGTGGGATAGGTTGATTGCTTTGGAATTTAAATTAGGAGTTTCTGTGAAGCCTGGGACTTTGCTTTATGAGTGTTCACTGAGGTTTACAAACCCATTCAGCAAAAGTTGTGGCTGGTGAGTGAAACTGTGCCCCTCAGAGCTTCAACCCACTGCTGAGACATGAGGAGCTCTATGAGGCACACAGAAGCATTTAGTAGAAATGTTGCTGGTATTAATTACTAGAAGAAAACCAACTTGCATTTTTTAGGATAGATCGTAAACCCTCCAGCTGCTGAACACATCTATAGGTATCTTCCTACTGCATTTATTTGCCTCCTAAAGTAGCACAATGCTGAGAAAATGGCAAGAATTAAAATGAAGTAAAGTAAATTCTTGCATCTGGATGGCAACTGAGAGTCCAGATAAATAAAGTCATGAAGAGTTTTTTAAAGATTCAGCTTCTGCGGTTGTTTATTCAGCAGCAGTTTAGGCACCAGGCAAACTAATTGTTTCTCTCTAATGCCTTAAATTAAACTACAGACATCAGTGACCTCAGGGTAAGAAATAGACTTTTACCAAACTTACAGTCTCCAGAAGTGAATAGAATTCCTTGCTGCTGCTGTGAAAGAAGCTGTATGCCAGAGTGCCATGCTCAAGAGGAGTTTCGGGAGGGGAGGGGAGGGGAGGGGAGGAAAAAAAAATGCTAAAAAAAAATCCCTAAATAAGGATTAATTCTGGTTTATTAGAAGTAGGTTCAGAACAAAGAAGAAGGGAAAAGAAGGGAAAAGAAGGGAAAGAAAGAAAGAAAGAAAGAAAGAAAGAAAGAAAGAAAGAAAGAAAGAAAGAAAGAAAGAAAGAAAGAAAGAAAGAAAGAAAGAAAGAAAGAAAGGAAGGAAGGAAGGAAGGAAGGAAGGAAGGAAGGAAGGAAGGAAGGAAGGAAGGAAGGAAGGAAGGAAGGAAGGAAGGAAGGAAGGAAGGAAGGAAGGAAGGAAGGAAGGAAGGAAGGAAGGAAGGAAGGAAGGAAGGAAGGAAGGAAGGAAGGAAGGAAGGAAGAAAGGAAAGGAAGGAAGAAAAGGAAAAGAGAAAAAAAAAAAAAAGAGAGAGAGAAAAATGGAAAGAACAAAAGTTTGTTAGAGATTCAGATCTGTCCTCTCACTCCCACCCTGCAGTGAATTTTTTAGTCCTTTCCATTCAGCTTTAAAGCAATACAAATGAAAAATCTATTCATTTTCACAAAGCAAAACTGTCTTCTTGCATCCCCAGTTATGGCTGATATATGTAGTAAAGGACACCAGAAACTCTGCTACTCAGTGAGGGGTAAAGTTTCTGGGTCTCCCCAGTGTGTCCCCATCCTCCTCCGATGAAAACGCAGGAGCAGCTGAGTGGGATCTGCTGCCTTTGTGTGAGTGAGGCCGAACATCTGCTTCAACTAGGCGGTTTCCTGTGCCATCCTGCAAGCACTCTGTAAAAGAAGCCCCTAGAAAGGGAGTCAGGCCCAGATTCTAGATGGAAGATAAGATGCTTAGATAAGAGCATAACCTCCTTGTTTCTGCTGCCCACTTGATGATCTTACATAAGGCTGATCCTCTCACTTAACAGTGATGAAAATTTCATCAACAAAATTTGCTTTTGCTTTGCCAAGTCATGACAACCTCAATTAGAGCAGAGCTACAGAGGCTTTTGGGTGATTACATCAGTCCAACTGGATGTCCTCTTCTCCCTGTGATGGCTCTTTCTATGACATTCTCTGGGTATTTGATCTTTCTATCTGGTTTAGGGCAGCTGAGGAGTGAGAGGAAATACAGAGTAGCTAAAACATTTCAAAAGAATCTGCCCACAATCATGACTTTCATTCTTCGTTCATTTTTTAAGCTGTAAGTAAAACATGCTCTAAACCACATGGCAGTCAGATCCAATTTTGCTAGGTCTTTGTTGAAAGCTTGATAATTCTGACGAATGCAACAAAGAAAATGCATTATATAAAGCCTACCTTCCTCAGAAAGGTCTGCAGAGATGGTCAAGTGATCTTATTTTTCTTTTCACTGCTATCAACAGTGTTTCCTTAATCTTTTCTTGTACTTAGATATTATGCTTTGTTAATTTATTTTAGAAGTTTCATTCCACAAAACATTTAACATTACTGAATATTTAGCTTTTAATCAACGGTTTATATGAGGGTCTAGTGAAATACTGACACATGGAACATAAGGTAACAGAAGGATTTGAACCATTAATATTTCTTTCCTGCAAACAAACCAGAGAAATAATGATTTGTAATGAAAAATGAATGAAGTGATAGTCATCAACATATATTTTAATTTAGTGTTCATCTTTAAAATTGTAATTATCTTAAAACTGAGTGAACATCAAACTCATGAGAAGGTATAAATGGCAAATGAGAGAAAGAGAATGAAAGAGAGAAACTGAAGAAATTTGCTTTAGATATCTTTGCATTATTCTTGCTTTATTTTTCATTTTAGGTCTGCTTTCTTAGAGAGATGAGACTAATATGGTCAGCCTTATGTCTGTTCCTGCACAATAACCTTAAATTAAACAATTGAGAATTTCAAATAAATTTGAAAGATGAGGTGAAATTTGAAAGATAATTAAATCCCTACAACTTTTGTGAAAATTCACAAATAGCTAGGGGAAAAAAAATACACAAAGAAATGCCTCTAGTGAAGTAAATATGGATACAATTCAGCTATTACACCTTCTGTCAGCAACAATTAGCCAGCCAAAGAATAGAAAAAAAATAGGCTCATCAGTCAGGGCATGTATGTTCATACTACTGCAGTTACTGCATTGTCACAGTACACAGGTGCAGGTAGAACAAGGAACATTTTTAGAGTACAAGTGACATGCATTCTTAGGAAAACAGGTTTTAGTAGTTCAGATGCTCGCAAAGTTAGTCTTCTGTCTTCACAGCAGCACCTCTGAACATTCTTCTATGTTGATAGAAATTTGATTTTTCTTTTACCACAGTGCTTAGGTTTTCATTTGAGTCTCTGTGAGGAAAATAGCCATTTGTAAACTTGCATCCCCAAATCTGTGCTTCTGTTCTTACAGATAATTCTTTTTTTCCTAGATTTGATTGTAACATGAGTAGCTCTTATAAGCTCTTCTCATTACAAAGCCAAATTAAAAAGTGCTGTGTCTTACAAATCATTTGTCACTGTAGACATCTGGATGGGGTAAAGAAAATCTAGTTCTATAACCACATTTTCAGAAAATATTTTCCTCAGGCAAAGGTTTTTTGGAGCTCAGATCTGTACAAATCACAGTAACTGCAGTAGAAACTTGTACCCACTCTTAAGCTCCAGAGTTTGATGGACTTATATTTACAGTTATCTTACACAGTTGTTTGAAATAGCCATTGACTGGGCTAGGTGACTAATTAGGTTCATTTTAGATAAGTTAGAGAGGCTGAATGAAAAGCTGAGGTAATGGTTAAAGTATTAAAGAATGGGTCTTACAGTGAAAGGTTCAAGAAGCTCAGTCTGTTCCATTTATAAAAGGTTAAAGGGCCTTTTGTTCACAATCAATCATTTCTTTACATAGGAAAAATAATAACAAATTAATCTTAAAAAAAAAAAAAAAAAGAGAGAGAGAGAGATAAAATGATCTAAAGGTTGAATATTGTAGTTATGTTACTGAGGTCAGAAATAAAGAATGTTTTTAATGCTGAAATGATTATTCACTTCACCAAAGACTACTGCTGAGGCACCAGATACTGACCCAAATTAACAGAACTGCCTGACAGTCAGCTTTGTTGAACTCATGCAGTAAAACACTATAGGTTTAGCCTCACTTTATCAACAAATTCAAGAATATTATAAGACCTGAATTTAAACGTTCACATTACCACTCTCTTCACAGGCTGTCCACAGGAATATTTTTGCATTCACTTTGGATTCACACTTTACAAAAGACACATAGCTGATCAACTAAAAGTTTTACCCTTACTTGCTTCTGTCAGATAATCACTAATTTATTCCCCCCACTCATTTTCCCAGCCTTCCATCCCCTGAGCAATAGAACACCACAATAGTCTAGGAACTTCATGCATATCCACATCCTCTGTAGGTGAACTGTTACTACTTAAATTCCGTTTCCTGTCCTCATGAGCAAAAAGTGTAATAGTCTCCTGAACACTAGTTGGCTGAGACATAAAAGCCCAAAGGTGTGTCCACCTTATAATTCATTCAGTGTTTTTCTTTTTTCTTTTTTTTTCTTTTTTTTTAATGCATTGATGACCCCAAGTCAGACAACTGAAAAAAAAAATCTACTATTGCCTCTGCAAATTCACCTTCATGAGGCAAAATAAAAGCTGGAATTAATGTGGTTGTTGCCTCTACACCTGGTCTCCTTTGAAAAGACCTTTGGGTTGATTGCTTATAGCTTCTAGACAAAATCTTTTCCCCTCATCCTAACCCTTGAGATATTCCTATATTTAGGAATAAATCCTGCTTGGCGAAGCACGGGTCCAGCACAGAAAGAAAGCAAGAAAGGACAGAAGCATCTCCCCTTCTTTCTGAAGGCAAAATACTCTAAATAGAAGACTCTAAGTGCAAGGAACAGGCTATAAGTAGTATTGCTGGTGGCTTCCTCTGGTCAAAATGAGATTGCTAGGGGACTGAGATCCTAGTTATTAGAAGCAGTACCTAAATTCTTAGACAGCATATATTTATTTTGCCATCATCAGGCATCTTTTCCATTCCCACTCCTGCCTCTACAGGTAAGAGACATGTTTCTGCAAGAACAATTCTGCTACAGGTATAAACATTTTGGCCTGCAGTCCCTTAAGCTTTTGCCACATAACAAAATTCCCTGAGATGATGCAGAAAACCAGCACTACCGCTTTGCTTCTGCCACTAGCAGGATTAGGAAAAGGACACAATTTTCCCTAAGGGTTAATAATCATCCTACAGTATAGCTTATTTGTCCTTCTCTGAAGCTGCCATTGCTAGATAAGCAGAAGCAATAGCTTCTGTTTGCACTGAAATTCTGCATTTCTGTAGCTGTACAATATCAACAGCAAATGAGAGGCTGTGCAAGGACCAGTGTGTGCAAGCGTGACCGTCTTCCTCCACTCTGCATCTCTCTTCAATCTCTCCTTTGTCTCCATTAAGGGAAATATGTGTCCTGCAGTCAACATAACCTATAAAGCAACTTTTACTTTCAGTTTTTAAAACCAGAAGTCGAAGCCACGACCAACTCCCATTTTGAGTGTTTGTATCAAACAGAAATATTATACTAGACTGGAGGCTTGCACATGTTTTTAAAGTCATAATGACTGCCATTATCACTGACACTAGGCATCCTAATGTAGAATCATAGAATCACAAGAGTGCCTACAAAAAAAAAAAAAAAAAAAAAAAAAAAGGGCAACAGATCTCTGGCTGTCCTCTACTTGTTAAGCCACCTACTTCCTCTGTTAAAAGACAGCCTACTTGCCTACTTCGTAATGCCTAATCAGCTCTGACCCCAAATCTTTTACAGTTTAAAGGTCCTATACCTGTAAAATGTGCTAGCCACCACCCTTCCTGATAAGAGCCCCCAGCCAGATGCTTGCCAGATGTCAGTCCCTCAGTACAATAAAAAGGACCCTGAATTACTCTACTTTCATTCTCTTTCATGAGCAAAAAAAAAAAAAAAAAAAAAAAAAAAAACAGAAAGAAATGTGTTTTATAGGTACAGAAGTCCAGCTGTGAGGAAGTGGCTATCAGTCTCCGACAATGCTGTTGAAGTTGAAAGACCAGCTTCCCTGTATAGCCAGGGGAAGAAGGACTGGCCAAATGGAGAAATATTCCTACATGGTAGTTGGGAATGTGATGAGACAGCGCAGAAGGAGAATGGCACTCGCATACACCCAGGAAGGATACAGGTGCTCGTTAATGCACAGGAGCCATCTCTAGAATTTTTAGTCTTGCAATTAGGAATGAGTGAGTCCCCATGGAAATATTTAAAAAAAGAATTGAAACTGGTTTTAAAACTATGAATAACATGCTTCTTGTCAGGCCCCTGAAGAATGATTTCTGTGTGTTTTTCTTTATAATCTAAAGTTACAAGCATAGATACATTATTTTTAGGCTCTAGACTGTATTACAGATCCCACTATGGCCTAGGACTTGTGAAGGTTGGACCCCTAAAAGGTCCAAAATATATTTTTTGTACTCCATGAAGTTTCACTAAAGCCACTCTGGTAGCGCAGGTAACGTCATGCTTGAATTTAAGGAGGTTTGATACTTTTTTTCCCAATGGTAACTATGCATGATGTAATAGTTTAATGCTAAGTAAACTAAATGTGTCATCTTTTTCAATCAAGAGATTTTTAAGGTCATATATTTTTTTCTTTTCTTTTTTTTTCTTTTTTTCTTTTTTTTTTTTTCTGTTATATGTAACTTAAAGACTCTAACAAGAAAGTCTGCATTTCATTTGAGAAATCCTTCCTTCCTATAGCATGAACAGATGATGAGAATAAATTTCTGACAAATCTAGATTTCATTATATTCACATTTTTAACACTAACATTGTTGACATTCTTCAGACTATCATATTAATTATTTGTAAAAGTTAGTAAATATTAAAAGTGTTCTTCTACAACTGTCTGTTAAGTTCAGAAAATCACATCTTAGAAAAAGAACAGGTTCATTTCTATCAGTTTTACACCTATTTAAAGACTGTCAAATGAGTTTCTAGAGAAATAGAAGAAATATTTTTGATTGTATTAATAAAGTAATTTCGAAGTGTAGACTTGATAAAGTAATTTCCATTTAAAATGCATTTGTGCTACAAGGTAAACTCAGGATGGGAAAAGATTTTATATTCCTGGTTTACCCACAGGTATAACTAAGGCTCTAATGCATCAATACAGAGCTTAGAAAATGCTTAATAGTGTCATGGATTTACTGCTCTGCTTACAGTCTGGCTTCAACCATGTTCACTTTTTCAAGGTCTTCATTCTCTGAGCATAAGTACAAAGAGCAGACCTGTTTTGTTCAACTCAAGCAGGGCTTCTGCAGAGATAAAAACTACCATTAGACATCTTAATGCACATAGTTTAAATGACAAAACCAAAAAACTCAGTTCAGCACAACTGTGTAAACTGATGTCCTTTATTAAAATACAGGCATGGGAGGACTCTGAAATGGGTAAAGACTAAATTAGTCTTCTCGCCAGATGAGTGATCCTTTCAAGTCTAGGTTTAAGTTCACCAGTGCCGCAATGGGAGTGAGCCATCCCTGTACAGTACCTCATCTAAAGACAGATAAATCTTCAGAGCTCTGCAGGGAGACCAGGTGCCATGGTATATTTTATCATCACTCTATAAACTATGCTCTGCGTCCATGCCTTTATAATGAGCACAAGGACATGAAGACGAAGAGACTTGCTGCATATGCATCATGTAAATCTATCAGTTTCATTCCTAATTTTGAGCAATTCTGCTAAGGTCAGTCTGTGTATCAGCATCTCCATCTTCCTCTGTGTTTACAGAGATTGAGATTCCTCTTTCTCTATCTTTCTTTCTCTTTCTCTTTCTATCTTTTTCCTCTCTCTTTTTCTTTCTCTCTTTCTCTTTCTGCCTTTCTCTCTTTCTCTCTCTCTCTTTCTTTCTTATGTTCATTCATTCTTTTGTTCTTTCTCTCTCTTTTGTTCTCTCTCCCTCCCTCCCTCTCTTTCTTTCTCTTTCCTTCTTTCCTTCTTCCTTTCCCCCTTCCTTCCTTCCTTCCTTCCTTCCTTCCTTCCTTCCTTCCTTCCTTCCTTCCTTCCTTCCTTCCTTCCTTCCTTCCTTCCTTCCTTCCTTCCTTCCTTCCTTCCTTCCTTCCTTCCTTTCTTCCCTCCCTCCCTCCCTCCCTCCCTCCCTCCCTCCCTCCCTCTTTCTTTTTAAGTGGTAGAAAATGTTACATACTCTATGTCAGAGCACAAAATGTCTAAATATCTCCTGAGCCTGAATATTGCCTCAGCCTTGTCTCTCCTTTACATGGCCCAATCCCAAAAGTGATCCCAGACTGATCAGAGAGTGAGAAAATAGCTTACAAAGCAGAGGCATTAGCAGAAAGATACCAGGGAGGATGAGTTAACAAGTCAGTCTAATCTGAGAGGGAAAAGTCATAATGAAAAAGATACTATGCCTCTTTGAAAAGATGTGTCACCCGGCCTCCCGCACCAGGGCCGACAGCCTGCCGTACTCCACACCGTGTGCTCTGACACCACCTCCGACTGCTGCTGACATCCGTAATGTCAAAACTTTTTTAGACTGAATGTGGAAAGCAGTTGATAATTGGAGTTTCTATGAACCTAATGCTAAAAAAAAAAAAAAAAAACACCGCAGGAAAGATTGTTGTCAAGATCCTTTTTTTTTTTTTCTTTTCTTTCTTTTCTTTTTTTTTTTTAATGATTAATATTAGTAGTATGACTTGTATGACAGATGTTACTACAGCTCCCAGTCAGCTCCCAGTTATAGCAGGCCAAATAGCATAATTTCGTTCATGGGAGACTTAACAGTTATTGAGATAGATAGATAGATAGATAGATAGATAGATAGATAGATAGATAGAAATAATCTCTCTCCCCACAGCTATTAGGATTTATTTTCATTCCACATTTGACAAAAAATGATCCTTTTCAAAATCTCTCATGATAATCTTCTTGTGTTTGAAGACCCACACTTGGGTTTCCAGGGGCTTTGTTTGCAGCACCATGCTCAGGTACTGGGATGGATACTAGGACAGGGGCATGAGCAGGGGCTGCTTCCCTAGGTACTTAGCCCTGGATGGGGCCATAACCCCAGCAGCCCAGGCTGGCACCTCTGCAGCATCGTTCTGAGCACTGTCAGGTTAGGGCAACCATATAAAAAGAACTTCATGAGGCACTTCTGCACCCAGAATTTAGATGCTAGCCATAGAAAACTAAATCTAACTGCAAATCTCTAATCTAGACTCTTTTCAAACTGTATGTTTATTTTTTAAGGGGTGTGTGGTGGGATGTCTCTTCCCTTTACATGTTTCTTTTAATGAGATAGATGAACACCAGAGACCTCGATAGAAACAGCTTCCTTAGGGTAGCAAGAAATCTTACACTGAAGCTACATTGTATTTTGTTATCAGACACAAGATTTTAATTTATTTTACTGTTGCTTAAGTGCCCAGGGTCCCATTCTCAAGGGATTTACTTATTTATTCTAGTCAAGGATAACTGAATTCTTTGGTGGTATCTTTGCCCTGTGCCCCCTCAGTTAAGTCAAGGTGTTTACTTTCCTTTGTTTGCTTGTGTATCAGCTGAATACTTTTTAATCTCCATCATCTTAGGGCTTTTTGTTCAAATCTTCCTGAAGTATGACTGTCTTCCTGCTATCTCTGTCAGGAAATAATGGCTACAAGGCCATGCAAGGTAGCCATGTTGAGAGACTTGGTAAGTGCTCTGCACCACTGCAAGGACAAAGCAGGCTGAAGGAAAACATCAGAGCAGGAAAGAAATGGCTCCTCACCCAGATTTAAAGGGGTGAGCAGCTGCCAAAGCCCAGATGGGCAGGATGCTTCTTGCCCTGGCCACGGTAATCCAACTCCTGGGAAAAGATAGGAGTCAGGAAGATGAGATAAAAGAGTCACGAGGATTTTGGGTGGAAAAAAGAACAGTATTTTGGATTCCATTCAAGAGATAAGTAGTACCAAAGCACATGACTGGACCCCCTTTTCTTTATCTGAAGTGGCAAGAAGAGACAGAGCCTAGAAAATAAGGAATAGTTTTGAGTAGGTGACAGCCTGAGTTAAGATCCGTTTGCTGATTATAATGAGCCTGTGAAGTACACCTAAAAGAGCCTTGAGTGTACTCCTTAGTTATATTGGCTCTCTGCAGTGATTATCTGTTTGTCATCTGTGTCTATTTTGGAAAATTATATTTTAGTTACTTCAAGTTAGTCAGCAGCTTGCACAATAAACAGCTAGTCACAATGAGAGTGTCAGACTCCTACTGGGTCCAGTTACAGAAATGTTTCCACCAACAGGATTTATAAATGAAGCACACAGAAATCCAGCCTTTTAAACACAGTGTTGTGGTAAGTCTGTTCAGTGCAGCAGTGGAAGGAGCAATTGTTTGGAAAAGGCTAGACAGAGAGTTGAACTGGACTTTTCTCAAAAACTGTTTGGATTCTGGAAGTCTGGGACAGGGGGGAGGTGGCAGGAGAGGGACCATCAGTTCAGGAACAACAGGAAGGATTAGTTTTGCATAACACTGCTTGAGGGAAAGAGAGTAACAAAATAGCAGGGAGGTAGCAATACGATCCAGCGCTGTTTCCAGGGAAAGCAAGATCTGTATTTCTCTTCCATGTGCTCCCAGTACCTATCACCAGTACGGTTTTGATCCATGAATCAGTCTTTTGGGAACTGCTGCAATACAAATGAATCATTGCAATCTATTCTGGACAAAAGATGTCAATAAAATCCCTGTAATATGACTGTTATCTGCTTATTTTGGCCTGTCACATATTGCATTGACTACTTTGGAAGTGATTCATCCAATTCAGAAGCCAGTGGCACTAACTTGAGATTGAAGCATTTTCCAAGGACTGTGAGGAGATGGAGGAAGCAAGACTGTGCCTATGTGTGCTCATGGACTCTAGATGAGGGAGAAAAATCCTACTGAAAATAGGTGACCTGAAATAATTTTCAAGCAGTCATTTTGTTAACATCCCTCAAAAGTGCAACGTCTTTCTTAAAGATTTCATCTGTGCCACATCCTGTTAATAACACATCTCATTACCACAATGGTAACAGCCACTTGATGCTCATTTAACAGAAATCTTTCAAAACAACAGTATTCAATTTTCACAGTTGGCTCTGTATGATACACGTTAGCAGCTTCTTAGCTCTGCTTTCTTAGCATAATTACATAATTTAGAATTAGTCACTTGTGTTGACCTTTAATATAATCAAGTATTCAACATTCATTTTAGATAGTTTTGTTGTCGTTGTTGTTGTTTGTTATCATTAGCAAACAGTGATCTGCCGTGAACATTTCTACCACTGGCTGACAGTATCATAGTGGCCATGTAAGAGTCGAGGTGAGGTGCAACATCTGTACTAGTTATGCCCATCCTTTGAACGACCTGGGTTCTCACCAGCACTCACATCTGTTAAAGTCCAGTCTTATCCTCTGAAAGAAGTGGTTTTCATCCTTTCATCAGAAGCAGAATCGACATGTTTACAAACATCATGATTTTACATACAGCAGATGAAGGGATAAATTCGACCCTGGAATACGTCTTGCCAAGCTCCTGCAGTTACAGTTTGTATATATATGGAGGATGGTAAATCTGAGCTGTGCATAT
Source organism: Netta rufina (assembly GCF_964035555.1). NCBI lineage: Eukaryota > Metazoa > Chordata > Aves > Anseriformes > Anatidae > Netta > Netta rufina. The sequence continues at coordinate 52,011,575 of NC_140128.1, forward strand.
TGAAGTTCTTTTATCTCAAAAGTTTTCCACAGGCAGAAAGCACTCTGACCACCAAGAAAGTTGCCCCACATCTGTGATGGAATTCAGCAGCTGTTTGCATTTTTGTGCTTAGTTACCTGGCTGCACCCTCTTGGAAATCAAAAAGGTTGTTCTGGGGTAACAGAAAGCAGAATGTTGCCTGTAGCTTTTAGCTACTCCAATCCACAGTGCAAATATCCCACACACAGTGGTTTGAGAAAAACAGGAAGAAGCAAGATAAGCCAAAGCCTCTGTGACTGTAAAATACACCTTAGTAAGTCCCTAACTGATACTGCCTCTTATCAGATGAAATGCCTTAGTATTAATTCCCTTTAATTAAATTCATACTTGATTCTATTTCGTGTATATTTAAAGGTACTCTTCACTGTGGTGTGGTGAACTGTGAGCTACAGAACTGCTTAGAGCTTTGAGATGGGCATTGAAATGCGTGTTACAAAAACATGAATAGGGGTGTATGTATCTAAGTATACACAAACACATTTGCATCCATACAAACATATCAGCATCACATGCAATACAAGACTAGACACTGTGTAGATTTACTGACTGCTAATTTTACTCTCTCAGGACACTTTCTGTCTCTTTTAGTATTTAATGTGTTCTTTTATGGATGAGGTCAAATTGCATAATAGCCTGCTGATAAATTATAAGGTGCCTGTGAGGAAGACAATCTTTACCAATAATTATCAACTTTTGACACACAGCAAATATTAAAAGATCATGAGGCTAAGGAATTACATGACAATGCTGAAAGAACCATAGCAAAAGCAAAACACATACAAAATTTGGATTTTTTTTTTTTATTCTTATTTTGTGCAGTGAGATTTTGTGAAGCATTGACTGTTTCTTTTTGTCTTCCAGTCACAATGTAACTTTGTCTTAAGAAAAAAAAAAAAAAAAAAAGAAAGAAAGATGCAGGAAATTTGTTTGCAGATCTGATACCTGTCACTGACAGATCAAAATGTGCTTAAGATCTTTTTATAAATATACTAAATATTTTTTTAATGTGTGAAGGAATAATTATTTATTTTATCTTGTTAAGATGCATCCTATGCACATAACACCACATGTAACAGCACACTATGTTTTCCTGTTTGGTTGCTAAAGCAAGTGAGTTACAAAACTCACATTTTACTCATCCTCACCTTAGCAAGGTATGTTCTGTTGTCTAGATGGACTAGTGGTCCTGATCCTGGCAAATTTTCAGAGAACTATCATCTCTAGATCAAAATTTCTCAATGTACCATCTACTGCTACAACTACAAAAGTCTTGTTTAATGTTATTACAAGTAATAGAAAAGAAATTATACCACACATATTGCTGACCAGCAATATGATAAGCAAACCAATTCCACTTCTAATAGCCTCCACAATGAGTCAGTGTTATGTAGAAAGGTTAATCATGGTTAAGCACTATTATTCTGTGGCCAGAAGACCATACTTATCCCCATCATTTGTGGCTGTTTTTAAAAGGGACTCTATGATGGTCCTGGCTAAAGCCTTATCATTGTGGTTTGTGGTCAGATGGGCCGGCTGGAGCACTGACCAGAATGTATTCTGGTGAGATTTCCTACAAAAAAAAAAAAAAAAAAAAAAAAACAGTTAAACCAGCTGTTAAAGAAGCAAATAATTCCTAAGGTTAAAAAAAAAATATTTGTGAAAATAACGCTGTCCCTGTTTGGGAATGGGAACAATCTGGATCAAATATGCAAAATATAAAAATATGATCCAACTCCATTATTCCTTAGCACACTAGCAATTCGCTGTGGCAAAGGAATAAATTAGAAACGTAAAATTAGAAATGTGCAGCCAGCCTACAACCCATCCTTTTTTTTTTTTACAAAATACTTTTTTGTTCCAGAAAATGCCACTTTACAAAACTCAGATCTTTCCTCAGTAGTTTATCAATTTCAGTAGAACTTCCACAAAAAAAAAAAAAAAAAAAAAAAAAAAAAAGGACCAAAAATGGGACTGTAAAACCTGCCTTACAGAAATGTAAGTATGAGATCTTTCACCTTGTGTATTGGTGCTGTGGATTGGAATTCCAAATGAGGGAATGCAGAAATTCATAGTACGGATGTAGACAAAAGGTGAAGGGTGAAGTAACCATTACTAAAAAATCCCACAAATTCTTTAGTATTCACTCTGTTGAAATACAAAACCAAAATAAGTTGTCCCAACTTGAGATTCCAGTTTTCTAGTCATCTTTATCATGCACCTCCCAGTAGAGATTTATCTTAATGCCAAACTGCTACTTTTGAGAAACCTGCCTGCATCCTGAAGAGGAACTTGCTTTCTCATTGTGCGGGCAATCAAGTCTGTACCTCAGCATCTGCAATTCAGCTTTCTAGAGGAATGCTGAAAAGTATTAGTCATCTTTGGTGGCTCTTACCAGGCTGGATATTTTAATTTGTTTTGAGCTCGTAAACTTGCCTCATATTTAGGTGAACACAAATTGCAAAATAAATATATATAGAAACAAAGAGCTCCTGTCACCTTGACTTAGTGTAGTTTAAGTTATCAGAGGAACTTTCTCTGTGTGTGAATGTTCTGAAGGCACAGATTTTGGAGAACTGAGGCAATTTCTACCTATGAAGAAAGCTCGTTCATTTTAGATACCACTGGCACTCATTCTGGAGAATTTCTGAAATAAATCAAGGCTTTCTGTAAGTCCATCAAAACAAACTGAAGCAGTAAGCACTGAAGCAGATATTTCAGAACACCTATGTTCAACACTGAGGGCAGTCAAAGCAGTTTCAGGCAGCAGTGTATTCCCAGGGGCCAACATAGTTAAAAGAAAGCAAGTCTTACTGCCAGCATGCCCCAGTTGGCTGATTAGCAACCACATAGTCTGCTTTTGTGCTTATATCATTTCATCTCACAGTGCGTTTTCTGAGGATGCTGGTCAGTGTTTAATGTACACTGTGACACCTGGAAAACATTTCTTTTGCAGGGAGATAATTGTCTATAAATCCCAGCTAAATAGTGGGCAAAGAGATTTCTGATGAGTACCTAACAAATTATTTAAGGGATTCCTAGGACCATGTTTAAAAATTCGAAGACTAATGCATCTATACATGTTTCACATGGCCAGACACTTTTTGGTGTAATAGTGCAACTCTGAAAATCTCATCTTTACCTGACAGAATTCAATACAACTCTGTAAGTATTATGATTACCTTTTACAAAATACCTTGGGTATATTTACTATATTCATACATATCTGTGAAGGAGAGAAGCATGTCTATGATCCATAGAAATTATATTCTGTGAAGGAGAAGCAAGCCTTTTGTTTCAGACTTGTGTAAGTATTGGCATGTAGCATCTGTGCTCTGGGAGAAGCCCTGAAGGAATGGTGATGCGACAGTGAGTCAGAGAATTCCCATCTCCTCTCTCATCTCCTAAGGGAGTCATTTGTTTTAGTTCTTTGCTGATTGCAATTAATATGTCTCTTCCACCCACTTCCTGCCAACCTGCCTGCCCTTTACACAGAAATCTAAAGACTGGGCTCCCCATCCATTCCCACTGCCTGCTACTCACCTGTGGATGTTCTCACATATATGCCTGGTATCCTTTATGGGCAATGGCAGCAAAAGATGGTAGAGACTACCAGTGCAGATAAGAAAATAGGAGATGTTTATGACAAGAAAGGACATATTTTGCATTTAAAGAATCAGCACTCCAGATGTTCACATCAGCTCAAGCAACAATACTTACAGAAGGTATCCTTTCATAGAAGGAAAGAAATGTCCCTAATGAGATGTTATTATACCCATTTTATAGATGTATTTCAGTTGCCTGAAATTCCAGGACACCTGAGGGTATATGAAAAATCATAGAGTTTAACAATTTGTCTCACCTTTTTCTTGGTTGGAAACAGATACAGTGCATGTAAAATAAAGATGTAGTTGTTCACATGCAGTGTGGTGGTTCTTGATAGGTTACCTTTTGAAAAGCTACCAAAGGACACAGAAATTTTGCCAAAGCTACTGATAATATTAGGTCCAGGAATCCTTAATCCCAGTCCCCCTAATATTAACTACTACCTCATACTCCCTCTTGTGTTCATTTATACGTTGCTCATGGTTATGTAGGAGAGAGATTTTTCCTGAAAAACTTCCAAAACTTCTGCATTTCAGAAGAAGTAAAATCAGAAGAGGTCACTCATTTATTAAAGGGAGTAAAATGACCCATCCCCAAACCCTTTGGTTAACTTTAGAATCATGGGAAAGTCAGTAAAAGGGCTGGTTCCCTACTTTTGGGCACAGCTAAGGAGACAATATAATAATGACTCTGGGGTCGTTATAAGAATGGCGTCCAAAAACTAAAAATACATGAATGACAGCACAGGAAGAGGATACGGTTTGCAAGGCTAACTTTTATTCTCTAAATTAGCACAGTAAAGGAAAGAGAATTCAGCATTTTAGGAAATTATTTATGAAATGTAGATGGGCCTTCAGTTGGGAATAGGGCTGGGCAAAATGTTAGTGGTTCTTTGTTCTTGCAGCTGGCCTGTCGAATTACACAGAGCCAGCACAGTAAATAATACTACTATTGTCTGCCTGTGTCAGAGACAGACAGAAGGTACATTTGGACTTGGTCCAAACACCACAAGGGCCACTCATAGCCACAGTGTCCAATTACTGCTTGCTTGACTATAAAATGCACTTTTTTGCTGAGCTAATTTAAGAATGGAAGCTTTTAATGGGGTTTGTTTTAAAAGGGGACTGCTGCTCTGGCTTTTGCCTGCAAAAAAAGTTATACACTGTACAGGAAGCATGAAACATATATACGGTGAAAATAATCAGAGTATGATAACATTTGAATAGCAATAACAACAGTGATAGCAATGTCAGTGCTTTGCAAATAAATAAATAAATTAATTAATTAATAAAAAAGATCGAGCCCTTCTTGAAAGAGCCCTATGCAAAACATTAAAAAAAAAAAAAGGCACTATCTAGAATGATGAAACAAGTGCAACCACCCTAGTTCTTTGCAGATGCACACATATTGCATAACTTCTTTCAGTCTTTCAAAGAATAATTGACCACAGATTTCACAGTCTTTGCACAGATACTTTTCTTCAAATTTCAGTTGCACTCATTTTTGCTCTCATTGCCAAATGGTTTGGAGATCAGTAAACTGCACGATCCATTTGTCAAATGGCCAAAAATTATTTGTATTAGGAATAAAATATTTTAAATATATTTATAGAAGATTATTTCTACAGGAGAAAGATCCCATGAGATTAGTGATTCAGAAGCTCTCCGCTCCACAGAAAGTGCATATCAGGGCTTTGATTTTCTTTGCCTATCTATTAGCTAGAGATAAATTTAGGTCTCCTGTTTAGAGCAATCTGCCTACAGTGCACAAAAGATCAGTAGTTGTCAATGATCTATGAAGACTTACTGTGTTTCTCTCCTCTGCCATGCTGACAAGGTGTTAATTTCTTTCTTGGAATAGCAAGTAAAAAAAAAAAAAAAAAAAAAAAAAAAAAAAAACAGCAAACTGATAAATTTAGGCAAAGCTCAGGCAAAGACCACATCACTTTTTAAGGCTTCAAGGCTTCTTGCTACCATCATGGGAGTTTTACAAGTCTTGCATAAGAATCAATAACAGAATATGATTATTCTCTAACTTTAAAATCTTGTTCCTTTCTGTGTTTTTTGTTTGTTTTTTTTGTTGTTGTTGTTTTGTTTTGTTTTTTGTTTTTTGTTTTTTTTTTAATATATACACACTTGCACATGCACACATGCTATAAGTGTTCACAAAGGTATTTTCACTCTCAATTGCAGAAGGGTTTTAAAATATATGCCACAGGTACAGAAATATTATCAATCAAAATGTTAAAGCCTTCATAAAGTTCTATGTAGGTGAGTTCATTCTCCTTCTCTTTTATCTATGGATGTCTTGCAGAGTACTTCATTTGGAGAAAGACCTAAAAGCCACACTGGGTAACAAGAAGGGATAAAAGGGTAAACCTGTCTGTTCATATTTGCCAGTCTTCAACATGGAGAACACAGCAAGCATTCTGTCAAGGAAAATGAGGATATTCTTTTTTGCTTCTTTGAATCCTCAAAAGATGCATCTTCTTTGTAATAGAAAAGAAGTATCTCAATACTTAAGTCAAAATAGCAAACTTTTCAAAGGCCAGAAACTTGGAGCTGGTCATGCGACTTGTGAATTGCATACTGTAGGTTTGTTTGATATGGCATAAAACAGAGAGAACCAGAAAAATTTCATCTTCAAAATGATGGATATGGACAGTCCTTTCTCCACAAAGCAACCTTCAATTATTAACAGCAGGACTTGTGCTGAGTAAAAAAAGTCTTCCCACTATCTAGAGTGAAGCTCCTTCCAACAGTCATGGTTGATTCTCTTTCTCTTATCTTATACAGAGACATTAATTCTTCCCTAGCACATAAAACTACTCACATAGAGAGAACGCTTCACCTACAGAGAAATATTCACATACACACTGTTAAAGTCAGGTTAAGGATGTCACTTTCCCAGATACACTCACATACAAAAACAGAGAGGTTCAGTGTTACAGCACCTGCTTGTTCCTTAATTCATGCTTTTGCAGGAAAACATATTGGTCTGTGGGTTACATAAGCTGACTTATAACACCAAGACATTTGTGGTGCTGTGAGAGAGCATGAAGACTAAGGATAGTATCCTCATAAATTAGGTTAAAGGAATTACTCCCATGCAACTAGCTGTGAATCCAGCCATTAGGATTATATGACAAATTAGTTTGTCCTCATATTTTATTTATTTATGGGCTTAAGAAATAAAGGAAGATTTTTATTTATTTATTTATTTAGTCTGTGTTAATCTTTTTAATTAAATCTCAGGTGGAGCTCTTATTCTTTTCAGATACAATATTCAACAATTCCTGTGTATGGACTATCTAATAATGTAAATGCCACTCAATATATACCAAGTCCATGTTCTGTAATGTCAAGGACTATGGTACCACGGGGGCCCCTTAGTATGCAAATTATTGACACAATAGAACATAACAACTCTTTTGAAGTCCTTATGTTTTATTGTGTCAGAGTCTAGTTGAGGACTCTTTAATCTAAGGATTCTTGAGAAGATAAAATCTAATAGTTCCTCTGGAGCTATAAAGGTCTCTGATGTCATAGGGTATTTGGACACTCCTTATTACAGTATAAAGATTATTAATACACTGTGTATAATGACTTTGTGACTCCTTTGTGGTCTATTGTGTCAATCTAGAGTTTTATAAGGCTAGTCAACACCATAGTATGTGAGTCTTCACCAGTCTTCACCACAAATTTAAAACCAAAAAATCTTCCTCTTTCTTTCCCTTTGCCATCCACCTTGTATGGATACAGTAACATTTTGCTGGTCCATAGATTTAAAAGCAAAGAAATGTAAACATCATTATTGGAAAAAACAAACAAACAAACAAACAAACAACAGATATAGCAAAGTGTATAAAGTAGTGTTTTGAAATACTTTACAAGAAATTTGAGTCAAACAGATTCACTTTGCATTTAGCTTTGAGAGACTGTGGTGGCCAAACATATTTCATCTGATGGTGTCAGTGGAAACTTGCCCAGTGTAACACTCTTCCCAGGCAAAGCAACTTCACTCTCTAATTCTTTTTATGGAAATTACTTGCAGTATTGTCCGGGTGTCTGTGTCTGTGCATGTCAACATGAATGTTTTACTACTATTAACTGCAAGTTTCCCTCCAGATCAGACACTGAGGAGAGTAATAACTAAAAAAGGAAAACCAAATACAGCAATTTGCATTTCACACTGATGATCTGCCTCAAAACCAGAAGCTCTGAACTCTGTTCCATCTCATAAGCTCTAAGAGCTCTTGCTGCGTTTCCCCAGTGAATCTGGAATTTGCATAGCTATGGACTCACAACCCTTGGCTTACCCTATCCTAAATCTCTTTGGGACTGATACTCAGCTGAGAGCCAGGATTACTAGGATTTAAATATATATAAAATGCAAAAGTGAGGAGGTGCAGCAATTTCTACAGCAGCTACACTGAGTGAACTTTCATGATGTGTGACAACAGAGCCTCTGCCATTTCTCAGCTGGAGAAATATAGGGTAGGATTTTTTCTTTAGCCAATAAGTGGACCAGTATGTGTATAAAACTGTTTTGTTTGTTTGTTTTCCCTTTTCATTATTGTTGTTCTTTACTCAGCTTGCACTCTGAATATATACAATTTTAAAATTTTAATGTCTACAAAATATATTCAATTTTGTGCTGATTTTTTAATTTATTTACCCAGGATGAAGTCTAAAAACACACAGGCATTACTAAAAATTTATTATTTACATACTACCATGTGAACCCATTGTTCTATGTGCTTCACAAACAGACAATCAAAAAGACAGTCTCAGAGATCAACAACAACAGGACAAAGAGAAGTGGTAATACTAGCCAGCAAGACAAGAGATACCTGGTATGCACCAGCATCTTCCTTGGCTTTATGTTTTCAGTAGACATTAAAGCAAGTGCCTTCAAGAAAAGACTTGAAAGAGCACTATGTGAAAACCTGAAACACATTAACCAGGCAGGAAAGGCAGAAGGAAGGACATGTGTTCCACTTTAAATAGCAACTGATGGGCATGACTTTCTGGGCCAGGGACAACATCCCAAAAGAGAAACCCAGGAGGTAAAGGCACCTGGGAGGATTTTTGGAAGTCATGAGAAAGAGCTTACATTTGACTGAGCATAGAGTCAAAATTATTGGCAGGATCCAAAGAAAGTGGGGACATGAACAGTGCATTCATTTCAAAAAACAATCTCCAAGAGGCATTTTACATGAATACTGTCCTTGCAAGATTATATTTGTAAAAGACAGAAACACATATGCTGCATTAAAACAGAATGCAAAATAATAAGAACATCAATGAGAGCTTCACTGTTTGAATAGCAAGGAGCAGTAATAGTCTTAAGATATTATGAAAAAGTGTATGCAAGATTTGAACCAGATTTAAAAGATTTTACACAGATTTTAATGATTTAATACAGCTAGAGAATGAGGTGGTCAATTCTTTTTCTGTGTAAGCCTTTTTTGTTTTGCAGAGTTTGGATAGGGTGCTAAACTGAGTCCTTTTTTTGTGACCTGCAAAGACAGCACTTTCAAACTGCTGAATCTTTGTGTAGTACTGAGAATCCAAGGTGACAGTTGCAGCTTCTTTTCAAGAAGAGCTGTGCACAGTTGCTTCGGGAAGCAAGGAGTGTGTGTGTCCATTGTGATTTCAAACTTAAAACACTTTTCAGCTGGTAGCTGAAGCACACCAGCAAACTACTGTCTTATCAATATACGATAGGAACCGTCAATGTCTTTTGCAAACATTCCTCAACATAACCCCTAAACCACTTCCACTTGTATTATATCCACTTGAATATGCACTTTACATATATTAGGAAGTTAGTTTTCAGTCACAGAGCAAAATTGTCATATTATGAAGAAAATGAATAAAATCCCTTTGAATATTTTTCAAGCCATTTAGTGGCACTCATAGCATTGTATATTTGGAAAACTTCCAAAGCAGCAGCATGCACATACTGCATGTGCTTTAGTGTCAATATAATCCTTATTTCTTGTGCAAAGGTCAACAGATATCTTAATGTTGATAAAATTCAACATATATTATATACATATATATTTAGGTTCTTACCTGCTCTATATGCTGGCTTTAAAAGTTTTCTAGTTTTTAAATATTACCAAATTTATGATGCATCACTGAAGTTAACATCAGTTTTACCTGTCCCTTCTTTGTCAGAGAAGCAGCTGTCCTTGAGACCAGTTCGGTATAAACTCAAATTCTATCTGTTCATATACTGTCAGAGCCATCAGAATCAGTAAATAAAATAAAATAAAATAAAATAAAATAAAATAAAATAAAATAAAATAAAATAAAAAATAAAATGAAATAAATTGTATCTTTCTTTCATGACCGGTTCCAGATAAATAGGTTCAGCATTTCTTCAAACTACTTAATTTTGGATTATGCAGACATTTTGATAATGGGTGGGAGGGGGTGGGGGGTGGGGGTTGTTTGTTTGTTTTCCCCCAGCTGGAATATGCAATACTTCATTTTTCAAGATCTCTAGATTCAGTGTGTGATAAACTTACATTTTCTATCATGAAAAATTATCCTCTGGTTGAGTTAACAACATTTGCTTCCTCTCAAGCTGTGCTTATTTTGATTAAAAGTATTTTTCAATGGTAGACCAAGAACTAAAAGTGAACTTGTATAACCAATATATAATTCAGGTGATGCACAAAAGTTAAACTTGCAACTCTTTGTCCCTGAGATGAGGACGATTGTCTTTTAGTAGTTTTGTTTCAAGTTGTTTAGTATTTTCTGCTCCAATATTTAATTTCTTAGGTTTAATCTGAGTGACATGGATCATGTCACTACTCAAGGTAATAACTTAAATGAAGGCTGGATGAACCAACAACAACCAAGACAAACCATTCCAATTCCTGGCTCCTTTCTTTTCTGCTTCTCCTTAACTTATAAGTAATAACACATGAGTGGAGGATATTTTGTATGTTTCCAGATCCAATATTCTAGAAAAAAATATTTCCATTTATATTTTCTAGTTTCTCATACAGAAAAAGAATATATACAACTGATAGTCTAAATTATTTTCCATTCCAAACAGAGGCCGAACCTCTTGTAGACACTGAAAGACAGATTGTTGAAGACTCCACCACAGTCTTCAACATATCACCATAAATTCAAGAGGTTGAGACATTATATGAGGTGCTCTCTCTGAATCAAACCTGTTCCTAATAATTTTAAACTAGCCATCTCAGACCTGAGAAATGATACCATAAAGATACACCCTTCTCTTTGATAAGTGTAAGAGGCACTGGAGTCCAGATTTGGATAGTCCAAATTTGTGTACCCACTTTTTAGAAAATTGAACCAGATGAAAAACGCTTCACTTCATACCTTGTGTGCAAGGTAAGGTCAATTCACAGAATCACAGAATTTTCTAGGTTGGAAGAGACCTCAAGATCATCGAGTCCAACCTCTGACCTAACGCTAACAGTCCCCACTAAACCATTTCCCTAAGCTCTACATCTAAACGTCTTTTGAAGACTTCCAGGGATGGTGACTCCACCACTTCCCTGGGCAGCCTGTTCCAATGCCTCACAACCCTTTCAGTAAAGAAGTTCTTCCTAACATCTAACCTAAAACTACCCTGGCTCAACTTAAGCCCATTCCCCCTCGTCCTGTCACCAGGCACGTGGGAGAACAGGCCAACCCCCACCTCGCTACAGCCTCGCTTGAGGTACCCATAGAGAGCGATAAGGTCGCCCCTGAGCCTCCTCTTCTCCAGGCTTAACAAGCCCAGCTCCCTCAGCCGCTCCTCGTAGGACTTGTTCTCCAGGCCCCTCACCAGCTTCGTCGCCTTTCTCTGCACCCGCTCAAGCACCTCGATGTCCTTCTTGTAGCGAGGGGCCCAAAACTGAACACAGTACTCGAGGTGCGGCCTCACCAGAGCTGAGTACAGGGGGACGATCACCTCCCTAGCCCTGCTGGTCACACTGTTCCTGATACAAGCCAGGATGCCGTTGGCCTTCTTGGCCACCTGAGCACACTTCTGGCACATATTCAGCCGACTATCCACCATCACTCCCAGGTCCTTCTCTGCCTGGCAGCTCTCCAACCATTCCTCTCCCAGCCTGTAGCTCTGCTTGGGGTTATTGCGCCCCAGGTGCAGGACCCGGCACTTGGCCTTGTTGAACTTCATGCAGTTGACCTCAGGCCATCAGTCCAGCCCATCCAGATCCTCCTGCAGAGCTTTCCTACCCTCAAGCAGATCGACACATGCACCTAACTTGGTGTCATCTGCGAACTTACTGAGGGTGCACTCAATGCCCTCGTCCAGATCATCGATGAAGATATTAAAGAGGACCGGCCCCAGCACCGAGCCCTGGGGGACGCCACTAGTGACTGGCCTCCAACCGGACTTGGCTCCATTCACCACGACTCTTTGGGCCCGGCTATCCAGCCAGTTTCTAACCCAGCGAAGCGTGCGCCAGTCCAAGCCAAGAGCAGCCAGTTTCTTGAGGAGAATGCTGTGGGAGACGGTGTCAAAAGCCTTGCTGAAGTCAAGGTAGACCACATCCACAGCCTTTCCCTCGTCCACCCAGCGCGTCACTTTGTCATAGAAGGAGATCAGGTTCGTCAAGCATGACCTGCCTTTCATAAAGCCATGCTGACTGGGCCTGATCGCCTGCTTCCCCTACAAGTGCTGCATGATGACTCTCAGGAGGATCTGCTCCATGAGCTTTCCTGGCACTGAGGTCAAACTGACAGACCTATAGTTCCCCGGGTCTGCCCTCCGGCCCTTCTTGTAGATGGGCGTCACGTTTGCTAGCCGCCAGTCGATTGGGACCTCCCCCGATAGCCAGGACTGCTGATAAATGATGGATAGTGGCTTGGCCAGCTCCTCTGCCAGTTCCCTCAGTACCCTTGGGTGGATCCCATCCGGCCCCATCGACTTGTGCACATCCAAGTGCCGTAGCAGGTCACCAACCAGTTCTTCATGGATAATGAGGGCCACATCCTGCTCCCCATCCCCTTCCACCAGCTCAGGGTACTGAGTATCCAGAGAACAACCGGTATTGCCGCTAAAGACTGAGGCAAAGAAGGCATTGAGCACCTCCGCTTTTTCCTCATCTCTTGTAACTAAGTTTCCCCCCGCATCCAGTAAAGGATGGAGATTCTCCTTAGTCCTCCTTTTTGTGTTGATGTATTTATAGAAACGTTTTTTGTTATCTTTAACGGCAGTAGCCAGATTGAGCTCCAGATGAGCTTTGGCCTTCCTAATTTTGTCCCTGCACAGCCTCGCTACTTCTTTAAAGTCCTCCTTAGTGGCCTGCCCACTTTTCCAAAGCTTTTAAACCCTCTTTTTCCTCCTAAGATCAAGCCACAATTCTCTGTTGAGCCAGGCCGGTCTTCTTCCCTGCCAGCTCGTCTTTGGGCACGTGGGGACAGACTGTTCCTGCACCATTAAGACTTCCCTCTTGAAATTCAAAACCAATTAAAATCAAGCCTTATGTGCTGCTTGAGGAGAGGAGAGGAGAGGAGAGGAGAGGAGAGGAGAGGAGAGGAGAGGAGAGGAGAGGAGAGGAGAGGAGAGGAGAGGAGAGGAGAGGAGAGGAGAGGAGAGGAGAGGAGAGGAGAGGAGAGGAGAGGAGAGGAGAGGAGAGGAGAGGAGAGGAGAGGAGAGGAGAGGAGAGGAGAGGAGAGGAGAGGAGAGGAGAGGAGAGGAGAGGAGAGGAGAGGAGGGGAATACCCTGCAAAATCATGCATTGCAGGAGGTGTGGCATAAATAAAAACAAATTATCAATAAGTCTTCTTTTCTGGCAATGATAGCAAGTGGCCCAGAGGAGACCAACCAGTTAAAAGAAAACTGATAAAATAGTTTAATTGTATACAATCACCTATATCTTAAAATTAAACTTTTAAAATTAGTACACTGATGTGTTAATAAATAAATATGAATATTAATTAAATTAATTGTGGATAATTAAATTAGAATAAAATAATAGTCAAAATAATAGAAGATATATGCAAGCAAATGAAAAACATCCATTCTTACTGCATTACAAACACTGCATTTGCAGGAAAAAAAAAAAAAACGCTAATGCTATAAAAACAAAAACTAATATTTAAGAGAAGAAAAACTGACTGTGTAGAGCAGTGCACGCACTGGAAGAATTAAACATGAATAAGGGTGCTGGCAGCTATAAGTCTTCACAAATTTGTGGGAAAAGGCATGCTTTTATAACATTGCATGTTTAAAACAACATTGCATGTTTAAAACAGAATATCAGGAACAAACAGAAAACATAGATTTTTTTTTTTGATTTTTTTTTTTGATTGAAAACGTCCCAGTGTTGTGGGCTTTTAACACCAATGAATATATTTTCATCACGTAACCCATGAAATCAAGAAAAACATTAACAATTTTCAATCGAATCTACTGTAGACACAAACTTATCCATAGAAGAATGACACAATAAAGCAACCACACAATACACAATTTTAGGGTTGAAGAAATGTAAACTTCTGAATCCTTAAATAAAACTTCAAAACTATAAAGTATCCCAGAGACACAGTTCTGCATGTGTTGTAGACTTTGGTAAATCATGTGGTAATGTAGTACTCTGTCCCTTCTTCACTGAACAAGGGTAGCAATACATAAATATTAGATTAAGAGAAAAAGACCCTCAGTTATCTTGGAAAATAAAATTTAAAAAAATGGGGGGGGGGGGCAAAATTGATATTGTGCAGCAACTTATTCAGTCTTTGAAAGTAAAGAAATATTCTTTCCTTTGTCAGTTTTGAATGCAATTATTCTTTTTCTTTTTTTTTTTTTTTTTTATTTCAACTGTGCCTTGGGGTCCTAAGTGAGATCAGATCCCCTTTGCAAACACAGTCAGAAAGTTCTTGTCTCAAAGATTTTTCAGTCTAAATAGACTATGAAAAGAACAGAGGCATTGTGGTGTGCTACAGCAGAGCTGCCAACAGATTTAAGGTTTCTGTCCCTATATTTGCAACTTTGACCAGGTTGTCTCAAGAATAATGTTCTCTCACATTGAACTGCAAATATACATAGCAGTATAATACTGAAATTTAATGTGAACCATGCCTCTGGTGAGACCCCATATTCATACACATGAGCAACGTAAGTTTCACGTGGTCATAAGCATTTTCAATTTAGGAAAAAAAAATAGTGTTACAGACTTTATCCTTTTAGCATTCAGCCCTTATAGCTTGTTTATAAAGTGGCTGCTGAATCTCAAAATGACACTTGGAGCTCAGAGTACCAGTAGCAAGCAGAGATTTGCTTGCAAATAAAGCCAATTGATTCCTAGGGGGTTCTCTTTGAGCACTGTATAAGTCAGTCTTGTTATGTGGCAAAAAGCTTGCACATTTACTTACAAATGGTTAACTCCATACGTTCACACTTGATCACAATGCAGTTTGAAGAGATCATAAATGTAAGTTTTCTTATAAGCCACAGCTATATCAGATAATTTTTCTTTTGTTCTTCATAAAACAAATGACAATGAGTGACAGATTTTTCAAATTTTGTACAGAAAATGCTTCATACATTATTAAGAACCAAATATCGACACTTCTCTCACTCTGGGGCCTGTGGCCTCACTGAAAAAAATCCTCAAGTTAAATTCGGTAGACTGTTGTTTTTTTTTTGAATATGACTTTATATGAAGCAAGTGTATTATAACCTAAATTTGTAGTAGTGCTTTACAATTAGTGTTATCCTTTCCATATTAGGAAGACTGGCAAGATGCATTTCTGTAAAGTATTTGTGTTATATAGTACCTTAAGAACAAAGCCTATAAAGTTCTAAAAAGGACCCAAGGAAAGGATTTGCAAGCTGAGAAAATAGCCAATCAGCAGTTAGAAAGTTAAAGGCTGAAAACACAAACTACATAGGGCGGCATACCTTGCAAGAAAAGCTTTTTTTTTTTTTTTTTTTTTTTGACTTGCCTCCTTAGATTATTGGGTTTAGTGAGGTGTCTTTGTTAGCCACAAAAATTTACTAGATTTCATTAAGGAAGTCCCAAAATAACCCAAAATCACAAAAAAGGGAAAGGCATATCTCTGTGCCTGAGCTGTGCACTGTCAGCTCCCACTGGTTCCAGGAGGTGCTCAGAATCAGGAAAAAGATAATCATCACCTTGCAGGAATGGGACTTTTCACTGGAATGCTGAGGCTGGCTCTCAAGGAGTCAAAATCTCCACCCAGGTTACTCCCTGAATTCAGCCTACAGCTTTATCTAGAACTGGTTATTCCAAACTCAGCACTGGAGGATAAAGCCTCCCTTTTTCTTATTTCCCCTATTAAGTACTCCTGTGTACTTTTCCCAGACTAAACAAGCAACCCTGACCTGCAGCCATTTACTCTAACACAAACAATTAACTTAAAGCATTTGTCCTAACATGAATTCTGGCTCCACAACAACCCAGCATTCCTACGGGAAACAGCCCAAATTAATAACAGCCTTCTTTCTGCAATACCTGGAGTGCCCTCTCTTAAAAGAAAAAGATAAGAACACTTTTTTTTTTTTTTCTTTCATTTCTCTTTCTCCTTTGGATTAAACAATTGTTTTTAGACCTAGAATGGCCTCCTACAGAACACTTGTGATATCACTGTATTGAATACAGCCATCATTTATGTCCCTGTATCACATTGCTGTTTTCCCTAAGAAAACATGAGATTTAAGGTACTCATTTGATTTCCAATATAAGAACCCATTTCCACATGCTCTCACTTGTCATTACATTGTTTATGTGGACTCTATCCAAAAGAGATGTAAATGTGATAGGTTTGTTTCCCCCCACCTCCTTCAAAATTTGAGACAGGTCCTTTTGGCATTTCAAAGCATATCATAGCAGATGATAACAGCCATGTATTTGTTCCCATAATTTTAAAAACAATTTCAAAATTGTTCTATTTCTCTAAATAAATCTGCTTGCCTAAACACATCAGTAGCATCTGCCAGGCCCCATGAGATGAGCACAAAGCCAATGTATCTCTGAGGTGCTGATGTTACTGAGAGAAGTCTTCTCCTTCTGAGCACTCCTTGGGTGCACATGAACTCACAGTTCAATTGTAGGCTCATGAACATTGCAGGAGCATGGGTGTCAGAGAAAGTGGCTGATTTTCACTTCCCCACTGTAAGCTATAAACTCTCTGTCTTCCCATTAAAGCACATTATAAAACTACAGATATGAGAATCCTCTGCCTTCAGCTATCTTCAAATCCCTTAGTGCAGCATCAGCACTTTCTTCTTCTGTGCTTCTACTGAAAAATGATATGTCCTCTGCACTCACCACAGACAAATTCAGATTTGTACCATTCTTTTCCCTCTCTTAGTAAAGCCTAGGAATGACCCTCAGCATAGGGCAATAAGAACAGGTAATTTCCTGCTTCTTAGTAGATAGAATATGCTTATCTTGCTCTTTTTATTCAGCTGCTGCCAATAAACCTCTTCTGGCTCTCAGTCTGTTGAGGTAAGGAGTGCTTAAAAGTCTAGGACATGATTGTGTGAACTTTAGACTGGATTATTCTTACTACTGCTCTGAGTTCTGCTGATTTCAAAACCTCACAATGGCCACATAACATGTGTTGCAGCTTTTACACCAATACCTGCCATTGTGGTCCACCATGAATGGTGAAAAGAGCTGAGAAAGAACCCGGAGTTCCTCATTATGTGCTGGGATGTATGCAGGCTTCCTTTCCTGCAGAAGGCACCATTTGCCATCATACTATCACTCAGCCATGACAAAAAACATAGTGTCATAAAGGGCAAATCTCCCTCCTCAGGTGGAGGGCCAAGAACTAGACACTGGGGATGGGATCTGGAAGCAGTTCTTATTATCTGTACCTTCCTTCCAAGACCACAGATTAACAGGGAAGAGAACTCACTTGTGAACCAAGACCTTGTTGTTCAGGGTACGCAACACAGGCAATGAAAACTTTAACAATATGCATCAAGAAGGTTTAAAATGAGATGGTTTGCGTAACTCAGTCACAAAACAAATGGAAAAATTAGAAAATTAATCTTCAGTTCCTTGTTCAGAGTTACTTAGGTAAATTCCAGGAAACATCAGAGGTGCTTCTGGAGGTAAAAGTTTCCAGTTTGTCCGTTTGTTGTAATTGCTACTGCTACAGAATTACAATAAAAATGTAA